>NC_135227.1:20553980-20633980 GCF_052324685.1 Brachyhypopomus gauderio
CAACTACACCTCTACTATACTTCCACAACTACACCTCTACTACACCTCCACTACTACACCTCCACAACTACACCTCTACTACACCTCCACAACTACACCTCCACCACTACACCTCTACTACACCTCCACAACTACACCTCTACTACACCTCCACTACTACACCTCCACAACTACACCTCTACTACACCTCCACAACTACACCTCCACCACTACACCTCCACAACTACACCTCTACTACACCTCCACAACTACACCTCTACTACACCTCCACTACTACACCTCCACAACTACACCTCTACAACACCTCCACTACTACACCTCCACAACTACACCTCTACTACACCTCCAATACACCTCTACTACACCTCCACAACTACACCTCCACAACTACACTACACCTCCACACCTACACCTCCACTACTACACCTCCACAACTACACCTCCACTACACCTCTACTACACCTCCACACCTACACCTCCACAACTACACTACACCTCCACAACTACACCTCCACTACACCTCTACACCTACACCTCCTCTACTACACCTCCACAACTACACCTCCACTACACCTCCTCTACTACACCTTCACAACTACACCTCCACTACACCTCCACAACTACACCTCCACTACACCTCCACACCTACACCTCAACTACACCTCCACAACTACACCTCCACTACACCTCCACACCTACACCTCCACTACACCTCCACAACTACACCACACCTCCACAACTACACCACACCTCCACAACTACACCTCCACAACTACACCACACCTCCTCCACAACTAAACCACACCTCCTCCACAACTACACCACACCTCCACACCTCAATAATTTGAAACATATAACCCCTAACCTAACCCCTAACCCCTAACTTAACCCCTGACTAACCCTAACCCCTGACTAACTAATCCCTGACTAACCCTAACCCCTGACTAACACTAACCCCTGACTAACCCTAACCCCTGACTAACCCTAAACCCTGACTAACCCTAACCCCTGACTAACTCTAACCCCTGACGGTGGTGGTGGGCAGAGGGTCTTTTTCACTCACACAAACATTACAAGAAGATGCTGGTAATCACGTCATGAATCAAGTAATTGTGTGTACACAGATGCTGGGAGTGTTTCAGTATGTTTGGTGTTTATCCTGAGTTACATGCACTGCCAGTAAGTGTAAGAGGGCGAGAGACTTGAGGAGCTGACAGTTGGTCATATCCTTAACATATTATTAACATATTCTTAACATATGCTTTGGCTTAACACTGTCATGCATTCAAACCAATTAATTAATTAATTCAAACCAGTTAATTTCCTTTGGGATCAATAAAGTATATTCAATTCAGTTCAGTTAAATTCAAACGGACTCCAATACCCAGAATCACACATCTAGGCTGATCTCAAGGAATAAATACTTCTCCCTACAGTATTAAGCAACACCTGTACCTCATTAGTTCTCACCCATATATACGTGGACTCATTCACTCAATCTTTGCGGAAAATTGCCGAACATACTTTTGCCGAATTGCCGAAGTTGTACTTTTTCTTGTACTCTCGGATTAGCCCTTTGTTTGGGTCCATCAGTATTGCTCCTCCGTGTTTTCTTACCTGGACTCTTTTGACTGCTCTTCATTGTATTGTGTATATACTGGCTTGCTCTCTCGCTGGCTTCTACCCGTCTTCCTCTGACCACTATTTTAGATCCTTTTGATCTGTAAGCATCTGTGGAGTTTGACATGTCACAATCCTCACAAACACATCATACGCATCACAGCTCCCAACACCAGCTACACACAGAGTGATATGTGCACAGTGTGATTTTGATACCATTCTCCGTTTAACATTAATACAGGCCTAAACCCACTTCTGTGGTGCTAGGTTCTACTATTTCTACTATTCTACTATATTAAACCAATGTCTCCGTACTCCTGTAAGTGAGACAGAGACAGGAACCCGAGAGGCAGCAAAGCTCCACTGATGGAGAAACCCAGATGAGACTTTGGTTAAATCTATACCCCAGAGTTTAAAAGACCACTGACGGTAGTTATGGTTTCATTTTCAGTAATAATCTCTCTGTCTCTCTCTCTCTCATTTTATTTTACAGGAACACTGATATCTGAGCTGCAGTGTGTGTGTGTATGTGTGAGTATAAGCTCAGCACACACACTCTAGAGACATCAGGAATTTTGTGTGTGTGTGTGTGTGTGTGTGTGTGTGTGTGTGTGTGTGTGTGTGTGTGTGTGTGTGTGTGTGTGTGATATATATGGCACTTGTGATGCTCATGATGGACAACTGCTCTGATTCTACACACACTGTCTGAGTTGTGAGGTTTTCTCTCTCATCAAGTGCCCACTACCCTCAGGTATCATCACAGTGGGTTCGCGCTGCTGAAACAGTCATGGTAATAACACACAGTGTCACATCACAGCCGCTCCCTCCCAGAGCTGTGATGCTTCCTTCCTTTAATCCTGCCACAATTTAAACACCAATCATCTGGTCCTCTGAAAGCATATGATAGACATAAGAGAAAACAATGAAATACAAATATGTAAATCCCACTGGCACTACTCATGAGATGGAAGACTACAAAATATCGTACACACTCTCAAGACTGGGCAGTGGGTGGACGAGAGACCCGACTGCTAGAGAGTTGTGTAGAGGGCCACACCAGACGTGGGCCCCCTGGACTCTCAGGGCTTTGTGCAAGGTCAAGGTCTTCACCTTCCTGTTTGGTCTCACTGCCATGTTCCTCATTACGGCTTCCTACATTCTGATGAGGACCCAGAGGGGGCCGCTACCTGCACTGTCTGCCCGTAACTTTGGGCCCCTGGCTCGGCCTGTCGTCCTGTCAAGGAAGGACTGTGCAGTCCTGCAGAAGGTGGAGATCCAGCAGCGAGTGGTACCAGACATCTCCGAACTCAAAGAACAGGAACCACATGTGCGTCTGTACAACGGACTTGAAAACAATATTTGGTCGTAGATTTGATCACTGGTGGTTATTTTGTCATAGAACATATAGTGTTATCTGGAGCTGAAGACCATTGATCAATTTGAGTCACTACGGTCACATTTGAGCTGCAGCATTTGATGTAATCCTATAATCTGGGCATTTGGACATTGTTCAGTGTACGCAGTGAGGTAATCATGCTAATAATCATACTGAGTATCGTGTAGATTAGTCTGATTATATACCTTTTGTATTCATTCCTTCCTGTCAGATTTTTTCTGTAATTCCTCGTCAGTTTCTCCCGCCCCTCAAGAACCCCTGCTGGTATGAGGAATACACGGGGGGTCCGGCGGCAGACCCGTATGGGGGGAACCTCTACGTGCTGCACTCCAAACGCCTCCGAGCTCAGCATCAGCACCTGAACACTGCCTTCCAGGCGCACCTGCGTCGCCATGGGGGTGTCCGTCTGCGTCTGCGCTGCCTGCCATACTTCTATGTCATAGGGCAGCCCAAGTGTGGCACCACGGACCTCTACGACTGCCTGCGGCTGCATCCACAGGTCCAGTTCACCACCATGAAGGAGCCACACTGGTGGACAAGAAAGAGGTTTGGTGAGTGTGAGAGTTCCTCGCTTCAGTTGTTGGTAGATATTAGGCAGAACGTCAGAGACAGGTTACCTCCCACCAAGGTCATCTGAGCCTGCTTTGTCAAGTCAATATTCTGTTATGTGCCCATTTAATTAAATGGGTACTTTTACAATGTATCATGTCAGAACCACAAGGACTATTGGTAAAAACTACTGGATGCTGTTTGATGTCTGTGGCCTGTGGTCTTTCTGAGCCTCTGAAATATCTTTCTCAGGGATTATCAGGTTGAACGAAGGTTTGCGTAGCCCATATCCTCTGGAAGACTACCTGGACCTATTTGACCAGGCAGCCTATCAGATTCAAGATCAGCTCTTGGACAGTTCGTCCAGAGGACAAATCGGGATGGACATCATCATTGGTAAAGTTTTTATTTTCTAAATGGACTTGACATGTGGTCACTGTTGGGAGTGTCAGCTTGTGTTACAATTTATTAGCAGAATCGTTTGGTTACGTGGTTGTTTTTCTCAGTGCAAGAGCAGCTCACAGGGGCTAGAGCTAGGAGAAGTGTGCTGGTCCCCGTCAAACTCTCATTTCTGTTAAAAGTAATATGATAAAAGTCTTGCTGAATCACTGCTGAATGAAGGGAACATCAAACTTTCACTCAGATGCAGTTTGTAGAATCTCTCACACGCTTCTGCTCATCTGTTCTGGTCATCAGTGCAGATCAAATGAAATTATCATCTTACAAAATTACAAAAATAAAAAAATAAAATACATCAGGAGCTCTGAAGGTCTTTGGCGCTCCTGTGGATACTGGAGAATCATCGTTCATACGTTGGTGCTTATGTTTGAATGCTTGATTAACAGGTGAGGCCAGCGCTTCCACTATGTGGGACAACAATGCATGGGTTTATTTCTATGACGACGGAACGGGGGTGGAGCCTCCTTACCTGGTTCAAGACTTTATCCATGCAGTCCAGCCAAATGCCAAATTCATAGTGATGCTCAGAGATCCTGTAGAAAGGTAATATCTCACCTAATAGTCTCTGAAAGAAACATTCACTGTTATGACTGGTTTAGGGCAGTAATGCTAAACTGTAAAGTCATCTAAATTGAGGTATTCAGTCCAGGTCTTGCAGGTCCTAAGGCACTCTAGGTTTTTCAGATCAGGTCCAGTTCCAAAAACACCTTGCTGTGATAATCAAGAGATCCACAGCCAATTGCTACTTTATACAAGTATATAAAAGTATATAAGGAACTGGAAAGACCTGGACCTGGACCTGGACCTGGACTGGCTATTTGACCTGGACTGGGTGGACCTGGACTAGTTATTCAACAGGACTGAACTCCTGGACTGAATACCTCCAATGCAAGATAGACTGCATACGTGTCCATTGTGATGGTCTCTGATGGTTTTATTATGCTATAAAAGCCCATTAAAGTGACAGCACCATGGATTAATCTGAATTGTAAGTTAATCAGTCTAAGTTAATCATAAAATAGACTATATACTTGCGAAATTCATTAGATTTTCCTGTTTCTTTTAAACACACACTTGAATGACACTCAAACAGACACTCAAACTACAAATGCACGCAGACAAAATTCTTTGTGCATTTGTAGTATCGTGCAATTCATCCCATTAGAACGATGAACTTGTTCAAACTGACTGTGAATGTGTGTGTCCATATGCATAGGTTGTACTCAGACTACCTCTACTTTGGCATGGCCAATAAGACAGTGGAAGACTTTCATGAGCGTGTGTGTGAGTCCCTGCAGCTGTTTGAGGCCTGCCTGTCTCAGAGACCTGTACGCTCCTGTGTGTACAACAGCACCCTCAACAGTGCCATGCCTGTGAGTGTCACGCCCGTGAGTTTGTGAGTGTTATACCTGTGAGTGTCATGCTCGTGAGTGTTATACCTGTGAGTGTCGCACCCGTGAGTGTCGCACCCGTGAGTGTCACACCCGTCAGTGTCACACCCGTCAGTGTGTGAGGGTTATACCTGTGAGTGTCACGCCCGTCAGTGTGTGAGTGTTATACCTGTGAGTGTCACACCCGTCAGTGTGTGAGTGTTATACCTGTGAGTGTCACACTCGTGAGTGTTAGACCTAAAACTATGAATTAAAATCATGAACATATCCAATGCAGGGCATCTCAAGGACTTTGTATGAAGCATATAAAGAACCATTCAAAGAATGTTTTCATGTCATTCGTGAAATCTAAGCTCCCTCTACTGGTTAGTCAATTTAATATTAACAATAATAATAATCTTTATTTGTATAGCACCTTTCATACATGCATTAAAAAAACATTAAAAGGAAGCAAAGATAAGAAGACAAAAGGAAAAAATTAATAAAAGAAATTAAAGATAAAAAGGAAACAAACACAATAAAATAATTGTGACGCTGGACACAGGGAGACGGACGAGGCACGAGTCCGCTGGTTTTCGTCAACGTCACTTTATTATCACATACAAATAGCGTAGACAGCGCACGTGCAACACTTACACACATATGACTCTGACAAAGACGAGCACAGGACGCTGCGCGAACGCACATTAAATAGACAAACCACATAAGTCCCACATGATGACGAGACGAGCCACAGGTGAGACAAATTAACACAAGACGCACCCGCACTCACGGAGATCCACAGACGCAGACGAGTAGACGCAGACGACGTAAACACACGCCCAAAAGGGAGGGGTCGGGGACCGTAACATGACAATAATGTAATAAAGTAAATAAAGTAAATAAGATGGAACAGTTTAAGAGTTTCTTAACAAAAAATTTACATTATCATTAACAAAAATTTAACAACATTAAAATTAAACAGCATTATCTACAGCCTTTAATTATGAAAGTATTGACAGATTTATTAGCTCTTGAATAAAACTCAAATAATGTCAGGACATGCTGTCCCACTAAATCCCAGTCCTGCTCAGTCCTGTTTAGTTGAGTCCCGTATGTGTTCTGCAGTCCTGTTCAGTCCTGTCTGTGTCCTATATTGTTGTTGTGTCTTGTTCGTGTTCCTGTGCAGGTAAGGCTGCAGGTGGGGCTGTATGTGGTCTATCTGCTGGACTGGCTCAGTGTGTTTAGCCCAGAGCAGATTCTAGTCTTGCGACTGGAGGATCACGCAGCCAACAGAAATCACACCATTCACAGAGTCCTCAGCTTCCTGCATTTAGGTTTGTTCCTTATAAATTCCATCTGGCAGTCTATTCAGTGATCTATTCAGTGATCTATTTGGTGATCCATCCAGTGGTTCCCAGTTGGAAATAGATCATGATAGATCATAGTAAATGATCCACCATTCTAGCCAATTCATCACAAGTCAGTTGAAACTTGTAATGAATTGTCTAGAACAGAAAAGTCATGGGTTTTGGGTTTTCAGGACTGAAGTTAACCTGCTCTAACTACAATGGTGTTTACATACACAGCCTTGGGGTGTGTGGGGACTCCCACTTATTGTCTTAGTGTGTGATCTTTACAGAACCACTTACTCAGCAGAAGGAGGCTGACATCACTAGAAGTCCAGCATCCAATGCCAGGAACCCAGCCAATCGCAATCTAGGTCCAATGTTGCCAATCACCAAGGAGATTCTACAAAACTTCTATGGGCCCTTTAACCAGCAACTAGCCGTATTGCTGGATGACTCGAGCTTTCTGTGGACACGGCTGTAATGGCGTCTGGAGTCAGACTCAGGACAATTCCACTGCTAGTCCATTTTTAATAAAAAATACTCTTTTACTTTGCTTGGCTCACCTGTAAGGAATTTCATAAAATTCTCATTGGACCGTTACTAAGCTCCTTCATCTTGTTATCTGATTGGACTGTTACTAAGCTCCGTCACCTTATCTGATTGGACCGTTACTATGCTCCGTCATCTGATTGGACCGTTGCCAAGTCCTCTTTAAAGGCAGAAACATATGGGCTGTTACAGGTGTTGAGAAGGAGACAGTTGCCACCTGTGGGAACACAGAGAAATGAGGGTGGAGAACACAGAGGAACGAGGGTGGAGAACATAGAGGAACGAGGGTGGAGAACATGGAGAAACGAGGGTGGAGAACATGGAGAAATGAGGATGTGTTGATCTCTACACTCCAACTGACTCAGTTTCAAGATATGAAGCACTTTGAATTTATACTATAAATGTTTTATATTTTAAATAAGTCATAATAAGTAATATCTTTTATATTATAATAAATATTTTTGTTTGTTTCTTGCAGCTGTGCACTATACTGAATAAATGATTTTTCACCGTTATTGAGCCTCATGAAGATTGAGACAGTAATTACATGTATGGAAGCTGGTTAATGTACAGTCATCCAGACTCATCACAGGTTACAAAATGTCAACGTTGTGGTTTGTTGGCTATCCACTAAACGTCACCACTAGAGGGCACCAAAGTCTTAACATTGCCAACAAAACATTATGCTACAGTTTTTCCACATTGTACACACAAAATATGAACCTATGCACACAAATCCAAAAACATGAAGCTTGTGTCAACATTGTGACTCCAAACTACTACATTCTAAGCACACACATTTTTTCACTCAAAAATCATTTATAAATCACAGCTTTGCAAATACCTTACCACAAACTGCATCATTTAGCACACTTTGGTCACCCAAGAAACCCTATTTCACCTGTGCAAACGTAATTAGAAGAACGCTTCAATAATTTATCCGCGTGTTGAAGAGGTCTCAAGTGACGGGTTCAGGGGCACGCAGGGTGAGTTTATTTCTACAACACCTTTCATACACACTGGAGACTCAACATGCTTTACACAAGAAAGTAAAGTGCCAACTAAAAATAAAGGAATTAAAAAATGTCACGGCGTGAATGAAGCAGCAGGAGGCGAGGCGTGTAAAGGCGAATAAAGGCGCGGTGGCGCAGTACACAACCAAACGCATGCAAACAATGTAGATAGCGCAGGACGTCTAAGCACTGAGGACGGCGTCCTTTAGCGGCCACGCAGTGGCTGTGGGGTATCAGTCTCTCTGGAGAAGAGTGCACCGCACATCTCCTACATCATCCAATTGCACACCCGGAGAGCCAACCGCACCTGCAGTTCTAGACCTGCAGTTCTAGACCTGCAGTTCTAGACGTGCCGTAGTTTTAGATGTATGTAACGTAATATCCAGATAGTGTTTTAGTATGTCGCGGGAGCAGATGGAAGAATATTTATAAGCAACAATAATATATGATAGATATATGATAATGTCTGAAGGTAATTTTTGGGTTATCGTAATGTTTATGTCATGAAGGATGTATCTGACTAGCGTTAGTGTGTCTTGGTTCGTTAGTTCTGGCTACCTTTATGGCTACTTAGTAGCTACTTTGATTAAATTTGAAACAACTTAAAGGAAGGAAATTAGCACTTACTACGCTACTATTAATACTAAAAGTAGTAAGCAAGCTAAAGTAGCATTTCCACATCATTATTAACCCATAAGAACCCAGACTATGTTCTGAATATTGATACAATTGAGCATATTAATATATGATACACATATATTTAGTCTGCTAAATGCCATAAATGTAAATGTAAATATGATCGGTCTGAAGGTCATTTTTGTGTTATCGTAATGTTTATGTCATGAAGGATGAATCTGGCTAGCGTTAGTGTGTCTTAGTTCGTTAGTTCTGGCTACCTTTATGACTACTTTGTAGCTACTTCGACTTTGAGAGAAATGCTAGTCCTGCGAACGTAAATTTTTGCCGGGGGGGGGGGGTGGGTGGGGTGGTGGCGAACGTAAAATGGACAAAAATTTGTATTATATTGCGATCGATCGGTCGCCAGTGTTTGCGCCAGAGCGAACTGGTAACTCATTGAATCATAGATATGGATCAGAGGTAAATAAACTAGATTTTTTTTCGGCGTGAGAAATCGGATGTGTGGCGTGTGAGCGAAAAACCCCAAGTATCACATAATATTTGCTAGTTGCATGCCAATGAAGGTATACGAGTAAAATAAATCACTCCTAACATTCTGGAAACGTATGCTTACTCACTGAAAGCATCCTGACATTATGCAATTTTTGCTGATTTTTAATACAAAATAGCCTATGCCAGTAATCCAGTAGTTTAATTAAAAATAAAATATCTTCAGGAGACAAGCTGTGTGTGTAAATGACAAAATTAATCAAAACTCCCTAAAAGAACAGGGAAAATGAGGCGTACTACTTCTATTTAAATACAAAATGTGGTGTACATTATCGTTTAAAACTTGTCAAATGTTATAGATTTGGCTAAAACAATTCAGAATCAATGGGCTTATTTAACAAATAAACAATGGATTATTACAATATACAAGCCCCTGAGCCTACGGCATGCATTGGAACTGCTGGTCTAGAACTGCGGTTGGCTGTCGTTAGCTACATTCCGAGCCGCTAGGTGGCGCATGGCTAAAACTACAGCACGTCTAGAACTGCAGGTCTAAAACTGCAGGTCTAGAACTGCAGTTGGCTCTCCGGCTGTGCAATTGGATGCATCTCCACCGGACGGCTTCAGATGATAATGTAATGAGTGCTAATACGAAGGTGATTGGGCAAGAGGGAGGAGCGAGTGAGATGTGGGCGTGTCTTTGAGCATCTCCCTCCGAGACTGGGGCCGGCCTGCCATGGCAAAAAATATAAAATAATATTAATTAAATAATGACTTTAAAGAAAACATATTTACAAATTTAAGAAGCTAATAATTATAAGTAAATATATAAAACTGTAAAACAGTAAACTGAGAAAAATTTAAATAAAATAAGAATAAGTAAAAGATAAATGAAACAAGCTACATTGACGGTAGCTATCTACCAAACAATACAGGGTTGCCAACTTTTGACGTTCGCTTGGAGTGAGATTTTAACCTGGGGGGTGTTCCACAAAGCGGGTTAAGCGAGAAAACCCGGGTAAGTTAACTCAGAGTTCACGGAAACTCGAGGTTTTCCGTTCCAGAAACCGAGCTTAAAGAGAACCGGAGTCAGTTACTGTAGCAACTTATGCTCTGAAGCTAACCTGCTCGCTGGCAGGTTAACTTGGACCTGACCCAGAGTTACAAACACGTCATCATGACGCGTCCTTTCCTCGAAGATCATGTGGATATTTAAACTCAGTTTATTCGCCGAGTTCTTCGTCGGGAACGCCTTATAAAACCCCGAATAGACATAGGCCTATCATTTTCGGATTATTTTTTTAATGAACGTTATCGTTTTTCAGCACAATCCAATACTTACGTCAATAAAATTATTAAGCGTCACATTTCAAATATTACACATCGCGGATCAGCCCTAAATTCTCTCCAGATTGTTATACGTCGCTCTTCGTTTTTTGCTAGTGGAATTTTTTTTTATAGTGTAGGAGATGCGGGATCTGTCAGCAAAGCTACTGTATGTCGGTCTGTCCAAAAACTATGTCTGGCATCAAAATGACTAGTGCCCAGTTTTGTGGTGTTTCCTGGGCTTAAGCCAGTTATGGACATCAAAGAGGAATTCCACAGCATCGTAGGTTTGTCTTTAATTCACACGGACAATAAAGAAATTAAGCAAAGGAGAAGCAGTAGGCTATATAACAAACTTCATTCCATTTACATTTTAAGGATTTCCTAGAGTGATTGGCTGCATTGATGGAACCTACATATGCTACCTATTCCAGCACCATTAGAACATAAAGGCGATTACATAAACAGAAAATCCATCCATAGCATTAATGTACAGGTACTAACCTTTATAATCCTTAATGAATAATGTACTTATCTTTAATGGTAACAAAACTAACGTAGCTATTGCCACCAGCCACTTTCCCTCAAACTGGACATATATAGACTTACCTCCCCCTGACTATATCTCAGATTTGCCACCAGTCCAGAGACCAGTCCACCAGCCCTTTGGCACCATGCACTTTATCCCTGTCCCATTTACCTACCTCACACACACTGTACATACTGTACTTATATTTTTATATTTCATACCTTATACTGTTATCTATTTTACATTTTTTTACCTTGCTTATTTAATGTCTATTGCCTGGCTTGCACCATGACCGTCTTGCACTATGTTGTCCTGCACTATGTTGTATGTAATTGCTGCTGTGATATTTTGTAGTATGTAATTGCACTGAGGCCTAGCCTAAAAGTGTTTCATTGTGCTGTACAACCCTGTTTCAGCATAATGATAATAAAGTTGAATTGAATTGAACTGACCGTTCTCCCCATCAAGATCATATGTGATGCTTCTCACCTCATCACAAATGTTGAAGCCAGATGGCCAGGATCCGTGTATGATTCCACACTGTACAACAAATCTGAATAGAGTAGGCCTGAGGTAGTGCAGTGTAATAGTTAAATCAGTGTAATGCAGTGTAATAGTTAAATCATTGCAAACCCTAGTGTGATTATAGGACACTATGACGGCCTCCTTCATGGAGACAGAGGGTATCCCTGCCTGTCCTATAGGCCTACCTTATGACTCCCTATTCAGATCCTGCACCTGGACCACAGTCCCGCTACAATCAGGCCCACAGCAAAACCAGAGCAAGAATTTAAATGATCCTAGGAATCCTCAAGGCCAGGGGGGTGTTCCAAGAAGCGGGTTAAGCGAGAAAACCCGGGTAAGTTAACTCAGAGTTCACGGAAACTCGAGGTTTTCCGTTCCAGAAACCGAGCTTAAAGAGAACCGGAGTCAGTTACTGTAGCAACTTATGCTCTGAAGCTAACCTGCTCGCTGGCAGGTTAACTTGGACCTGACCCAGAGTTACAAACACGTCATCATGACGCGTCCTTTCCTCGAAGATCATGTGGATATTTAAACTCAGTTTATTCGCCGAGTTCTTCGTCGGGAACGCCTTATAAAACCCCGAATAGACATAGGCCTATCATTTTCGGATTATTTTTTTAATGAACGTTATCGTTTTTCAGCACAATCCAATACTTACGTCAATAAAATTATTAAGCGTCACATTTCAAATATTACACATCGCGGATCAGCCCTAAATTCTCTCCAGATTGTTATACGTCGCTCTTCGTTTTTTGCTAGTGGAATTTTTTTTTATAGTGTAGGAGATGCGGGATCTGTCAGCAAAGCTACTGTATGTCGGTCTGTCCAAAAACTATGTCTGGCATCAAAATGACTAGTGCCCAGTTTTGTGGTGTTTCCTGGGCTTAAGCCAGTTATGGACATCAAAGAGGAATTCCACAGCATCGTAGGTTTGTCTTTAATTCACACGGACAATAAAGAAATTAAGCAAAGGAGAAGCAGTAGGCTATATAACAAACTTCATTCCATTTACATTTTAAGGATTTCCTAGAGTGATTGGCTGCATTGATGGAACCTACATATGCTACCTATTCCAGCACCATTAGAACATAAAGGCGATTACATAAACAGAAAATCCATCCATAGCATTAATGTACAGGTACTAACCTTTATAATCCTTAATGAATAATGTACTTATCTTTAATGGTAACAAAACTAACGTAGCTATTGCCACCAGCCACTTTCCCTCAAACTGGACATATATAGACTTACCTCCCCCTGACTATATCTCAGATTTGCCACCAGTCCAGAGACCAGTCCACCAGCCCTTTGGCACCATGCACTTTATCCCTGTCCCATTTACCTACCTCACACACACTGTACATACTGTACTTATATTTTTATATTTCATACCTTATACTGTTATCTATTTTACATTTTTTTACCTTGCTTATTTAATGTCTATTGCCTGGCTTGCACCATGACCGTCTTGCACTATGTTGTCCTGCACTATGTTGTATGTAATTGCTGCTGTGATATTTTGTAGTATGTAATTGCACTGAGGCCTAGCCTAAAAGTGTTTCATTGTGCTGTACAACCCTGTTTCAGCATAATGATAATAAAGTTGAATTGAATTGAACTGACCGTTCTCCCCATCAAGATCATATGTGATGCTTCTCACCTCATCACAAATGTTGAAGCCAGATGGCCAGGATCCGTGTATGATTCCACACTGTACAACAAATCTGAATAGAGTAGGCCTGAGGTAGTGCAGTGTAATAGTTAAATCAGTGTAATGCAGTGTAATAGTTAAATCATTGCAAACCCTAGTGTGATTATAGGACACTATGACGGCCTCCTTCATGGAGACAGAGGGTATCCCTGCCTGTCCTATAGGCCTACCTTATGACTCCCTATTCAGATCCTGCACCTGGACCACAGTCCCGCTACAATCAGGCCCACAGCAAAACCAGAGCAAGAATTTAAATGATCCTAGGAATCCTCAAGGCCAGGGGGGTGTTCCAAGAAGCGGGTTAAGCGAGAAAACCCGGGTAAGTTAACTCAGAGTTCACGGAAACTCGAGGTTTTCTGTTCCAGAAACCGAGCTTAGAGAGAACCGGAGTCAGTTACTATAGCAACTTACGCTCTGAAGCTAACCTGCTCGCTGGCAGGTTAACTTGGACCTGACCCAGAGTTACAAACACGTCATCATGACGTGTCCTTTCCTCGAAGATCATGTGGATATTGAAACTCAGTTTATTCGCTGAGTTCTTCTTCGGGAACGCCTTATAAAACCCCGAATAGACGTAGGCCTACTATCATTTTCGGATTATTTTTTTAATGAACGTTATCGTTTTCAGTTATTACTTACATCAATAACTTTATTATTATTATAACATTTCAAATATTACACATCGCGGATCAGCCCTAAATTCTCTCCAGATTGTTATATATCGGTCTTCGTTTTTTGCTAGTGGAAGTTTTCTTTATAGTGTAGGAGATGCGGTCAGCAAAGCTATTGTCAGCAAAGCTATTGTATGTCGGTCTGTCCGAAAACTATGTCCGGCATTAAAATGACTAGTGCCCGGTTTTGTGGTGTTTCCTGGGCTTAAGCCAGTTATGGACATCAAAGAGGAATTCCACAGCATCATTGGTTTGTCTTTAATTCACACGGACAATAAAGAAATTAAGCAAAGGAGAAGCAATATATAACGAACTTCATTCCATTTACATTTTAAGGATTTCCTAGAGTGATTGGCTGTATTGATGGAACCTACATATGCTACCTATTCCAGCACCATTAGAACATGAAAATTCATCCATAGCATTAATGTACAGGTACTAACCTTTATAATCCTTAATGAATAATGTACTTGTCTTTAATGGTAACAAAAATAACGTAGCTATTGTAACTGACCATTCTTCCCATCAAGATCATATGTGATGCTTCCCACCTCATCACAAATGTTGAAGCCAGATGGCCAGGATCCGTGTATGATTCCACACTGTACAACAAATCTGAACAGAGTAGGCCTGCGGTAGTTTTGCTAGTTGTTCACATGCAGTGTAATAGTTAAATCATTGCCAAACCTAGTGTGATTATAGGACATGACGGCCTCCTTCATGGAGACAGAGGGTATCCCTGCCTGTCCTATAGGCCTACCTTATGACTCCCTATTCAGATCCTGCACCTGGACCACAGTCCCGCTACAATCAGGCCCACAGCAAAACCAGGGCAAGAATTTAAATGACCCTAGGAATCCTCGAGGCCAGGTTCCAGTGCCTGAAGGGGCTCAGAGTAACCCCTGATAGGGCGTGCCACATAATAATGACATATGTGGTATTACACAACATTGCAACCATCCAGGAAGAGCAACAGCCTACCATCTCTGACATGCCCACAGACGAGGAACCTTACATGCATGTGGGTGACAACAGAGATGGTGGAGTTGTCAGAGACTCCATCTGCAATCACTGCTTTCCACATTAAATCATGCACCACCACCCACCCCACCATCCACCCTGTAACCTTTTAATATACATTACAGTCTAGGAATCTAAATAAACTTCAAATAGTTCAAAATGCCGCAGCTAGAGTTCTGACCAGAACTAGAAAATTTCAGCATATTAGACCAGTCCTATCAGCCCTGCATTGGCTCCCAGTTAAATTTCGTATTGATTTTAAAATTCTATTATTAGCATATAAAGCACTACACGGGCTTGCTCCTGAATACCTCCAGGAACTTATTTCCTACTATGAACCCCCACGTCAACTAAGATCACAGGGTGCTGGTCTGTTATTAGTTCCACAAATTAACAAGGTAACAGCAGGGGGAAGAGCCTTTTCTTATAAGGCCCCCCAGCTTTGGAATAATCTTCCTAAATGTGTCCGGGACTCTGACACGGTCACAATCTTTAAATCTAGGTTGAAAATCCACTTATTTAGTCTAGCGTTTGATAATTAATATCCCCCTTAGATAAAGGTACAGATCCAGGGGTTCATAGACGAAGGGTTTTATGGTAGACTGGGGTGCTGGTGCTGTCATCCTGTCACTGCTCGTGGTCACTCAAGTTTGTTGACAGTGCAGTGGACAGATGCCATTGTCTCAGAATGCCCCCAAGCCTATGTTACCTTCTGGTTCTGCCTTTTTTAGCTAGGCTGTAATAATTTAACTTAGTGCCGGAGTTGCTGCCACACTCCAGAAATGTTTATAATTTTACCTGTCCTGTATATGTCCTCATACAGAGCTAATTTTCCCTGTTTCATTTCTCCACATGACTGCCCGTCTGCTTGAGGAATAATGAGATGAGGAGAGACAAGCGATCCATCCTGGGCCGGCCACCTCCTGCCTAACCGGATGCCTACACCATGATGGACATTATTACATCTTTTATATTCTGTCTAAATGGACATTATTGCATCTTTTACATTCTGTCTACATTCTGTCTATATTGTTGTTGTTGTCATGGTGACCGGTGTCAGCCAGAGGAGGATGGGCTCCACCCCCTGAGTCTTGGTTCCTCTCAAGGTTTCTTCCTCATGCAAAAAACTAGGGAGTTTTTCCTTGCCACTGTCGCCTTTGGCTTGCTCACTGGGGGCTAGGACTCGGCACTTGTAAAGCTGCTTTGTGACAACAACTGTTGTAAAAAGCGCTACATAAATAAAATTTGATTGATTGATTGAGTCAAACTCACTGTTATGTTTCATTATTTCATTTTTCCTGTAAATAAATATATTTTATAATATATTTTAAGAATAAGATATAGTTATGTACAGCCATACCACTTTGTACAATATTCTTATACTTCATTTTTATCTGATGCCATGTGTGTTTCAGATTAGACCTGGAATTAGTAAGTGTTCAATAAAAAAATATTTAAAAACTCAATACAGTATTATAAAGGTGGAGAAAATAATAATATAATCGCACCCTTCTGCTAAATATAAAAATATCATTTTCACTCACGCATTAACTCTGTTGGCAATTTTTTGACATGCTGACTGCCTTTCTCTAGCAGCTACCGCAGTATTACATTTACGTTTAATAATATCTAAATATTCTGCATACGCAGTCATTAATACTTCAAGCTACAGTGGTGTGAAATACGATGTTCGGCTGATTTTCGCGTTTAAGTCCATGATAAATCCAATTTATCTGCGTTCCATTAAGAATGCCTTTCATAGTTACGCGTGAACGCGCTTCTGTCTGGGTCAACCTACTCAGAGTTGAGCGACCCTGATTACTTTAACTCCGATTCGCCGTTTTGGAACCGAAAACTCTGAGTATGTCAGATCGGGGTAAGACAACTCCGAGTTCAGGGTTAAGTTTAGAGTTTGTTAAACCCGCTTCTTGGAATACCCCCCAGGTTCCAGTGCCTGAAGGGGCTCAGAGTTACCCCTGATAGGGTGTGCCACATAATAATGGCATATGTGGTATTACACAACATTGCAACTATCCAGGAAGAGCGACAGCCTACCATCTTTGACATGCCCACAGATGAGGAACCTTACATGCATGTGGGTGACAACAGAGATGGTGGAGTTGTCAGAGACTCCATCTGCAATCACTGCTTTCCACATTAAATCATGCACCACCACCCACCCCACCCCACCATCCACCCTGTAACCTTTTAATATACATTACAGTCAAATTCACTGTTATGTTTCATTATTTCATTTTTCTTGTAAATAAATATATTTTAGAATATATTTTAAGAATAAGATATAGTTATGTACTGCCATACCACTTTGTACTATATTCTTATACTTCATTTTTATCTGATGCCATGTGTGTTTCACACCACTCAGATTAGACCTGGAATCAGTAAGTGTTCAATTAAAAAATATTTAAAAACTCAATACAGTATTATAAAGGTGGAGAAAATAATAATATAATCGCACCCTTCTGCTAAATATAAAAATATCATTTTCACTCACGCATTAACTCTGTTGGCAATTTTTTGACATGCTGACTGCCTTTCTCTAGCAGCTACCGCAGTATTACATTTACGTTTAATAATATCTAAATATTCTGCATACGCAGTCATTAATACTTCAAGCTACAGTGGTGTGAAATACGATGCTCGGCTGATTTTCGCGTTTAAGTCCATGATAAATCCTATTTATCTGCGTTCCATTAAGAATGCCTTTTATAGTTACGCGTGAACGCGCTTCTGTCTGGGTCAACCTACTCAGAGTTGAGCGACCCTGATTACTTTAACTCCGATCCGCCGTTTTGGAACCGAAAACTCTGAGTATGTCAGATCGAGGTAAGACAACTCAGAGTTCAGGGTTAAGTTTAGAGTTTGTTAACCCCGCTTTCTGGAATACCCCCCTGGAGCCGGTGGCGAGTGTATTTTGTTGAGCGGGGGGGGTGGCGAACGAAAAATGGACACAGATTCAGTGTTATATCGCCGGTGGATGGCGCCAGAGCTAGCGAACTAGTAACGTATTGAATCATATATGTGGATCTGAGGTAAATAAACTGGATATTTTTTTTCGGCGTGAGATATCGGAAGTGTGGCGTGAGAGCGTGTGAAAACGGTCAAATGCGTGTGTCTCACGCTCAATGCGTGAGAGTTGGCAACCCTGACAATATCTAACCAAAACCCAGTCCAAATAAGTAAGATTTAATCTTACATTTAAAAACATCCAGTGTTTGCGTTCTTCTAATATTATGTGACAGCTGGTGCCATTGAGAACCAGCATAATAGCTAAATGCTGCCCCTCCATTTTTAGTTCTTACTTTGAGCAGGACTAACTGATTGGTCCTAGTGACCCAAGAGTCCTGCCTGGCTAAGAACTCTGCAGCGTATCATCTGTTTGTGTGTGCAAATTTGTTAATTTGTCAACCATTGAGAACAATTGCTATTGTTAATGTTATTGTTGATAATGTTGGAGTATAAGGTTTGTCTTGCTTTACCTATGATTATATTGTAAACATGCAGCATGTCTTTGTATATTTCTTTTTGAATCTGAAGTTTTGTTTTAAGCCATTTGCGTTCAGCCTTCCTGCATTCTCTCTTTTGGGTTTGAACAGCAGTAGCATTTCTCCATGGTGCTCTCTGTTCACCTGAAATAGTTTTATCTTTGAGTGGAGCAACTTCATCCATAACACTAACGAATTGTTCAGTAAGTCATCAATAGACCCAGAGGCTTCATGGTGCTGTGCTCATTCTGTTTGTGAAGAGTGTATCTGTTCTGTCATTGATAAACCTCTTCTTGGAATTGACATGCAGGGATTTCTTTTCTGTTGAGGCCGACATATCAAATAACACACATTAATGATCTGATAAAGCTGTATCTTTAACAGAGGCTGATACACTATATTATCAAAAGTATTCACTCACCTACCTTGACTCACATATAAGCTTATGTAATATCCCATTCCTAATCCATAGGGTTCAATATGACGTTGGTCCACCCTTTGCAGCTAGAACAGCTTCAACTCTTCTGGGAAGGCTGCCCACAAGGTTTAGGAATGTGTTTATGGGGATTTTTGACCATTCGTCCAGAAGTGATTTTGGACGAGAAGGCCTGGCTCTCAGTCTCCTCTCTAATTCATCCCAAAGGTTCTATCGGGTTGAGGTCAGGACTCTGTGCAGGCCAGTCAAGTTCATCCACATCAGACTATGCCATCCATGTCTTTATGGACCTTGCTTTGTGCACTGGTGCATAGTCATGTTGGAAGAGGAAGGGGCCAGCTCCAAACTGGTCCCACAATGTTGGGAACATGGAATTGTACAAATGTCTTGGTATGCTGAAGCATTCAGAGTTCCTTTCACTGGAACTAAGGGGCCAAGCCCAGCTCCTGAAAAACAACCCCACACCATAAACCCCCCTCCACTAAACTTTACACGTGGCACAATGCAATCAGACAAGTACCGTTCTCCTGGCAACTGCCAAACCCAGACTGGTCTATCAGATTGCCAGATGGAGAAGCGTGATTCATCACTCCAGAGAACACACCTCCACTGTGGCGGCGTGCTTTACACCACTGCATCTTACGTTTTGCATTGCACTTGGTGATGTTTGGCTTGGATTCAGCTGCTCGACCATGGAAACCCAGTCCATGAAGCTCTCTGCACACTGTTCTTGAGCTAATCTGAAGGCCACATGAAGTTTGGATGTCTGTAGTGATTGACTCTGCAGAAAGATGGCGACCTCTTCACACTATGTGCTTCAGCATCCGCTGACCCCTCTCCTTAGTTTATGTGGCCAACCACTTCCATTTTCATAATACAGCTGACAGTTGACTGGAATATTTAGGAGCGAGGAAATTTCACAACTGTTGTACAGGTGACATCCTATCACAGTTCCACGCTGGAATTCATTGAGCTTCTGAGGCTGAAACCATTCTTTCACAAATGTTTGTAAACACAGTCTGCATGCCTACGTGCTTAATTTTATACACCTGTGGCCATGGAAGTGATTGGAACACTTGATTCTGATCATTTGGATGGGTGAGCGAATACTTTTGGCAATATAGTATACGTTGTGATCTTTTGAAATAACCAGATCCAGTGTGTGACCATGACACTGTGTTCCAGCCACATGCTGAGAGCCCTAAAGACTCTAATTATGTCACAGAGCTCCGTGGCATTACAGTCCACTGATTGTCAATATGTATATTAAAACCATATTAAAATTATAATATGGTTGAAATCAGTGGAAATGAAAGATGGCAAATCTGAAAATTCATCAGTAAAGTCTGTACTGTATCTGTATATAGACCCTTACTAGTAATATTTTATGGATCTGTCATAACCAGACATGTATAAAGTATTAGAGACCCATACTTGAGTAAAAGTACAAGTACTCTATCAAAAAAGTGACTTGAGTAGAAGTTGAAGTGTTCTTTAAAAACTTTATTTAAGTAGAAGTACAGAAGTATTCAGCATTTTTTGTACTTAAGTATTGCAAGTAGTTTATTCTAAAATGTATTGCTGAAGTATTGAAAGTAAAAAGTACAAGTATTGTGTTTTGAATTCATTAAAGAAAGCAGTTAAACTTTGATTATCATTTTTAAAATATATCATTTACAAATCAAAGCTGTCAAAGACCACAAACACAAGTGTTCTGTATGTAAAAACAAGTAGCAACATAAAAAACTCGGTTTAACACTTCATACACAAAAAACAGATAACCTATGTCCCGCTACGTCGTAGGTTTGACGCAGAAGTACAAATTCGCCTTAATTTAGCTGAGAAAACGAGGTGTATTTTGGACGTAAAATCCGTCCGTCGGATTCTAAGAGTGAGATTACTGACCTGCGTTTACCCTCAATAAATGCCCTTACCCTATAAAAACACTACACTATAAAAATGGGCACATGATTAGTCAGCATGAAAAGAGACACGGCTTACTGTTGCTAAAAAACACAATTCAGCGTGACATCGCCTTTATGATTGCCAGCTAATGTTAAGTGAATACTGCAGCGCGTCATGAACATAATTAGGTTAGTTAGCTAAGATATCTAACCTAACTAGACCTTACTTATACCTTACTAGACACACACAGTTAATATGGTTGTGGCAGTACATGAGTTTAACAAATTCAGTTAAAAACATAAAATGAAGTCCATGGGTTATAATAAAATCATTAATTAAGTGTGATTTGTTTGTTAGTGACCTAATATTAAGAGTTGACTTAAAAACTGTTGTGCTCTGCATCAAACACTGTGGTCCATATCTTGCATAGTGTGGGTTTGTCACATTTTCAATGTTCAAGATGGGATTCCCTGTTTTTCCTATTTATGATAAGTACTGGAATGTGACAGATAACAGGCACACAGGGTCCAAGTTTCTTTTGAAAACATGTACTGCTTACATGTGTTAAGTGACTGGTACAGGTATTAGGTGACAGATACAGGTGTTAGTGTCAGGGCTGACTCCAGGACAGATCCTTCTGCCGCCACCAGGGGGAGCTCACGAGCTACTTCATGTCAACGCAGTCAGCGGTGATGGGCTACAGCTGTGTCTTTCTCCCTGTTTAGGAAGCGCAGTTGCGGTCCATCACTGCTGAGTTGTTTGTAGTTGTTACTGCTAACGTTCAGCCCGTCTGTGTCTCTTGGTAACGTGTGTGCGTTTCGTTGGTGTTTCTCCACCACGTCTTCCTCTCAGGACCACGTCTTTTTCTCTGACCTTACTTTTTGAGTGTTCTCACTCCTGTGCCAGGCTTTTGTGTTGCTCCCTTCTGTGGTCAGAGAGCCCGTTTCTTCCCCTGGCGTCCTTAGTTAGTTTAAAAAATGTTTTTTAACTGTTTTTCTTTTTTTGCGTTGAGTTTTTCCGCAAGGTTTCTTATCTTCCTGGTTTTCCTGTACTGTGTGTACGGCAGCATTTTATTTCGAACGCTTTTCACGCATTTGTTTTTGCGGAGGATTTTTGTTTTGTGTGGTTTGGCATTTGGGTTCTCCTCTCATTTTAATTCCACGTGGTGGATCTCACGTTTGAGATTCCCCCACATTACAGTTAGGTGGTACAGGTGTTTGGCGATTGGCAGAGGCGATCTTTGCATAGAGGCATTGCTAGGCAACTGCCTTGGGCCCCTCCCACTGCAGCCCACTGTAGGGGCCCCCTGACTAGCTAACTTATTTCTCGCATATTAATGTTGATGGGCCCCCTAGCTAAATTTGCCTTGAGCCCCCAAATTGCTAAGTCCGCCACTGGCGATTGGTACAGGTGTTTGGCGACTGGTACAGGTGTTTGGCGATTGGTACAGGTGTTTGGCGACTGGTACAGGTGTTTGGCGACTGGTACAGGTGTTTGGCGACTGGTACAGGTGTTTGGCGATTGGTACAGGTGTTTGGCGACTGGTACAGGTGTTTGGTGAGATGATGGGGCAGCAGGAGGCCTAGCAGGCCAAAGAGGACAAGGAAGAGGAGGAGGAGGAGGAAGAGGCGGAAGCCAAAGACGACGTAATCTTTCAAACAAGATACGTGCAACCTTAGTGGATCATGTAACCCATTGTGGCCTGACCATGACTGAACCTGACCATGACCATGACTGAACCTGACCATGACCATGACTGAACCTGACCATGACCATGACTGAACCTGGGCGTCAAGTTCAGCCACATTTGAGCAGCTTTCCAGCAGCCTCAGTTAACCGTGCTTTCAGAGAGGAGAATAGAGTTACGGTTAGGTAAGGGTAAATGTTAGGGTAAGGGAAGGTTTAGGGTTAGGGTAAGTAGAGTTTTTTGCAATACAGTACTGTAATACTGTAAATCATTTTTTGTTACCTATTTGTATCTGAACTGATCTTGTCATGTATCTCATTGTACTTACATTGGTGAAAATGACATGCAACATACTACATACTGTAACAATGGGTTACATTTGTGTCGCATATATACAGTATGTAGTATATACTGTAAACAGTATATACTATTTTATACTGTATGTTAATTACAGAGAGTAGGTAGATGTAGATGGGAAGCTGCGTATTTGAATGTGAAGGCTTCAGACAAGATATAGATAGATAGATAGATAGATAGATAGATAGATAGATAGATAGATAGATAGATAGATAGATAGAGAGAGAGAGAGAGAGAGAGAGAGAGAGAGAGAGAGAGAGAGAGAGAGAGAGAGAGAGAGCTTTATTGATCCCTTGGGACGGATCCCTTCGGGAAATTGCATTTCTCCAGTAGCAGCGTTACAGTACCATAATGTTTACAAGCACTAAGACAAGATTAAGCACACAACATAATAATAATAATAGTAAGATAAAAATAAACTAAGAAATAAGGCAATGTATAATGTATAAAGGGATGTAATTGCACATAGCCCATTATGGAGTATTGCAGCCCATTATGTAGTATTGTGATTCTGATTGATTATATTATAACATATTGCACATAGCCCGGTTTATAGGTGATCAGCTAATTCCCAGGCATCCTCAGTCTACCCATTGGCACATCCACCTATTTAACTCCTTCCCCCCCTCTTTCCCAGAGAGGAGTTGTGTAGTTTGATGGCATGAGGGACAAAGGAGTGTTTGAGTCGATTGAAAGAGGCAGCGAGAGAGGCGGGGCTTGAGGGAGGGAGACACACCCTCCTCTAACTACACACCACACCTCTAACTACACACTCACCTCTAACTACACACCCTCCACTAACTACACACCACACCTCTAACTACACACCCTCCTCTAACTACACACACTCCTTAAGTAGATGATAGAAAACAGATTCTGATCCCATATGCACTAACAATGGAGACCACCTGTCTTCTAGTTGTTCTTCACATCTGCAGTTCAGACACCGGTCTGTAACAATTAACACAACTTCATTGATGACACACACGTAGTAGTGATTAATACATGCAATCTGGGAGCCACATCTTGAGTCAAGGTTGTTGATTGGTGTTCTGACCAACATTTTTCAGAAGTTAATTGTGAGCTTTTGTTACTCAGTATGTAGGTGTGTAGTATAGGACAGAATCATTCACTCTAACTGCATCATTTAATCTGAATGGAAGTCTCGAGTGCAGTCAGGACATCATTACTCACCCACCTGGTGCACATGTTGTTTGTCACTAGGTGGAGTTTTCCAGTGTGACTCAGCTGTTGTGTACATTATAGTCCCTCTGTTGTGTACATCAGAGTCCCGGTGTGTCAGTCCTATTTTGGAATAACACCTGTTGATTGTGCACTCAATAGTTTCTGGAACTTTTAATTAATCTATCATGCAAGCCCACGCCATAGTGCAGCCTAAATACACATCTAAAAAAATAGACATTTAATTTCATATTGTTCATATTACTATTGCTGATGCAGATATTGTTGTTTAATAAAGAGCAAAGGGACAGCTCGCACGCACACACACACACACACATACACACACACATACAGTGTTATGGTAAGGGTTAGGGTTAGCTCACTGTCAAGTTATCTGTGCTGTTTTCAAATAGTCTTTCAGCCAAAGTGGACACCAGCTGCTCGTCGAATTGTTGCTGAGAACCCCAGCTTGTGACTAATCTGATTCTAGAGGGAAGCCAGCATAAGACAAGCATGCCCAGACATCTGGGTTAGGGTTAGGGTTTAGGGTTTGAGGTTGGGGTTTAGGGTTAGGGTTAGCTCTCAGACATCTGGCCTCATTGTTCTTCTTCTCCACTGGGCTGCTGAAGCAATGAGCTAACCCTAACCCAACCCTAACCCAACCCTAACCCAACCCTAACCCAACCCAACCCAACCCTAACCCAACCCTAACCCAACCCTAACCCAACCCAACCCTAACCCAACCCTAACTCAACCCTAACCCAACCCTAACCCAACCCTAACCCAACCCTAACCCTGAATGCAACACAGTTTGATACAATTCAGAATCAACAACAGGGATTTCAAGGAGCCCCTAAATACATTTTAAATGATATTCTAACTGTGCCAGTAAATCAAAACTGTATTAGTTTAACTTCATATTACTGTCTGCTTGAGCAAGTCTAGGTCAAATCAAACCGAAAGCTTGAATCGATTCAGTCTGACTCCTGCTCTCCTCCTGACACAGGCTTGGTTTCTCTTAGTCTCATTGCATATGGAGGTTTGACTCATGATGAAACTGATGGAGTGTGACATGCACACCAACTCACAGCAATTCACTACATACAAACTATCCTACACAAATACAAACAGACTGACACACAGATGCAAACAAGCTGTCCTATACACATACATGCACACACATACACTCATGCACACATACACATACACACACACACACACACACACACACACACACACACACACACACACACACACTGTCCTCAATTCCTTGTTCTTAGATAGCTGAAAGTAATTTTTGAGCTTGTCTTCTTGGTTTATCTCCCTGGTTCTCTGCAGGTCCAGAGGGGACAGGAGAGGACAGGATTCACTCTGTTCTGGGTTTCTGTGGGGGGGTCGTGACCCAGACACACCACCTTCATGATTCATCATGGCCCTTTGTGCTTTTGTCCTTTACGTAAAGAAAGATAACAGAAGAACAGTGGTGTGTTAATCCTCTTGCAGTGTGTGCTGTGAATGACAGGCTACTGGAATCACAGCAAAAATGACATCTTTATATTATGGGCGGTTCTTGCTTTTACCAGTTAGACTTCACATCATTGGCTCTGTGATCAGGTGACCAGACTATTCAATACTGATTGGCTCATGAAGACTTAGAGTTTTTTGCAGGTGCTCAGACCCAAAAAGTCATACTTATAGCACATTGAAAACCATGTGTTTATTTTGGAAAATCAATCAATCAATCAAAATGTATTTATATAACGTTTTTTACAACAGTTGTTGTCACAAAGCAGCTTTACAAGTGTCCGAGTCGAAGCCCCCAGTGAGCAAGCCAAGGGCGACAGTGGCAAGGAAAAACTCCCTAAGAGCATGAGGAAGAAACCTTGAGAGGAACCAAAAACACCTGCAATATAACAGGTTACAACACATCTGGCTCATTTTTACAAATCTTTAGACATCAAAGCCTAATCCCTATAATAGAGGCCACAAGTTGCAAATTTTGGTTTGCAAATCAATGGAGTCCACTGCATAGAGATGACGATGAAGAGTATGAGAATGAGGAAGAGGATGAGCAACAATAATGGATGAGATCAGAGCCACTCTAGTTGATCATGTGGTCAAGCATGCATTGAGTTTTCTGGAGTCAGAGTCCACTCTTATCTGGGCTGCTACACTGTAACACCATCCAGACATTACAAAATGAGAATAGATAAGTAGATCTATCCTCTATACATACTACATCATGTACTAGACTACCCCTCTATACATACTACATCATGTACTAGACTACCCCTCTATACATACTACATCATGTACTAGACTACCCCTCTATACATACTACATCATGTACTAGACTACCCCTCTATACATACTACATCATGTACTAGACTACCCCGCTATACATACTACATCATGTACCAGACTACCCCTCTATACATACTACATCATGTTCCAGACTACCCCTCTATACATACTACATCATGTACTAGACTACCCCTCTATACATACTACATCATGTACTAGACTACCCCTCTATACATACTACATCATGTACTAGACTACCCCTCTATACACACTACATCATGTACTAGACTACACCTCTATACATACTACATCATGTACTAGACTACCCCTCTATACATACTACATCATGTACTAGACTACCCCTCTATACATACTACATCATGTACTAGACTATCCCTCTATACATACTACATCATGTACTAGACTACCCCTCTATACATACTACATCATGTACTAGACTACCCCTCTATACATACTACATCATGTACCAGACTACCCCTCTATACATACTACATCATGTACTAGACTACCCCTCTATACATACTACATCATGTACTAGACTACCCCTCTATACATACTACATCATGTACTAGACTACCCCTCTATACATACTACATCATGTACTAGACTACCCCTCTATACATACTACATCATGTACTAGACTACCCCTCTATACATACTACATCATGTACTAGACTACCCCTCTATACATACTACATCATGTACTAGACTACCCCTCTATACATACTACATCATGTACCAGACTACCCCTCTATACATACCACATCATGTACTAGACTACCCCTCTATACATACTACATCATGTACTAGACTACCCCTCTATACATACTACATCATGTACCAGACTACCCCTCTATACATACTACATCATGTACCAGACTACCCCTCTATACATACTACATCATGTACTAGACTACCCCTCTATACATACTACATCATGTACTAGACTACCCCTCTATACATACCACATCATGTACTAGACTACCCCTCTATACATACTACATCATGTACTAGACTACCCCTTGCTGGGCGGCTATCCACCTCAGAACAGAAAGAGATCATCATCAATATGGTCAGAGCAAACAACTACATACGTTTACAACAACTTCAACAGCACATCATTACTGACCACGTCACCATCAGCAACATCCATTCAGTGAGTCTATCTGGACTGGGCCAGTGAAAGTGTGAAACAACTGTGCTATGAATTTGACACTCATCATCAACCCACTCTTGGTCCCTACAACATTGTGCACATCATCACCTTCTTCAACACAGAGCACAACACACTCGTTCTCCATCACCAGGGGGATGAACCAGAACAGTCCAGGTTTGTTGTCGTCTGGGACAACATAAGTTTGCACCGGGCTGCTCAAGTACAAACTGGTTCACTGAACAATCACAATTTGTTGTGATTCACCTCAACCAAACTCTCCATTACTGTTGAATTATTTTTGGCATGGAGGTGGTCGCCAACCCCCCCCAGTGTAAATACATTCAGCAGGTGATGGAGGAAGATTGAGGTTATTTTGTCTTTTTGTTTTTATTTTTTTGTTGTCCATGTGTTTACAGTACATACAGCATGTGTTGCTGTAGTGTAAATGTACTGGTGTAAATGTACTGAATATGCAGAAACAACCTCAATATTTGTGAATATTCATGTATATGTGAGACCTCTGACAGACCTTCACAGCAGACTACAAACTAAACACTCAAACACATGGTAGTAGTGTTTTCCATTTGTCACTTCTGTGTGTAGTCACATATATGAAAGGCAAATCATCTATTTGTGTGTAGAGTTTGGATGCAAAAATATTGAGTTTTTATGTAGAGTTTTGGTTGCAGTGTTTGCTTTATCCAAAAGTGTGAGATGTTTTGCCTGTTGTGTGTGCTGCATTGGCTGTGTTTTGACAAAAGGAGATGTACTTTCAGACATGGGGTCTTGTGTTTTTTGTCTGCAAAAAACTAATATGTGCTGCATATTCATTATACAACAAAATGAATAATGCCCTGGCTGCCACGGCAACATCTTTACTGGTTATGCAGATTTTATGCAGGTTCCTTCACTGTATGTGATCATCACATTTGAATAATTTTTCATATCAGAATATTTCATATCGCTATGCCTGAGATACAGCATTTGCTTTATTGGTTTATTAGTGTTAGTTAATTTACATGCTGAGATACAGAAGATGAAATTAAAAATAAGCATTTTTCATTGTAGCTGATGCTTTATACCACTGCTGTGCTGAATCGTGTTATTAAACAATATATTCAATAATTAACAGCTGAGCACAGAACACTCATAGCAGCAATAATAACGTCCGCTAAAATAACACGATCATGTGCACATTGTCACAGTGAATAACTTCATGAAATGGTAAAGCTTGTTTTCACCTCAGAGAAGGTGTGGAAAGCTCATCCATGTGACACAGCACGTAAGTTCAGTAGAGTTCAGCACTGTATGGAGGAGAGTTCATCACTGTATGAAGGAGAGTTCATCACTGTATGAAGTTCATCACTGTATGAAGGAGAGTTCATCACTGTATGGAGGAGAGTTCATCACTGTATGAAGTTCATCACTGTATGGAGGAGAGTTCATCACTGTATGAAGGAGAGTTCATCACTGTATGGAGGAGAGTTCATCACTGTATGAATGAGAGTTCATCACTGTATGAAGGAGAGTTCATCACTGTATGAAGGAGAGTTCATCACTGTATGAAGGAGAGTTAATCACTGTATGAAGTTCATCACTGTATGGAGGAGAGTTCATCACTGTATGAAGGAGAGTTCATCACTGTATGGAGGAGAGTTCATCACTGTATGAAGGAGAGTTCATCACTGTATGGAGGAGAGTTCATCACTGTATGAAGGAGAGTTCATCACTGTATGGAGGAGAGTTCATCACGGTATGGAGGAGAGTCATCACTGTATGAAGGAGAGTTAATCACTGTATGAAGTTCATCACTGTATGGAGGAGAGTTCATCACTGTATGAAGGAGAGTTCATCACTGTATGAAGGAGAGTTCATCACTGTATGAAGTTCATCACTGTATGAAGGAGAGTTCATCACTGTATGGAGGAGAGTTCATCACTGTATGAAGTTCATCACTGTATGGAGGAGAGTTCATCACTGTATGAAGTTCATCACTGTATGAAGGAGAGTTCATCACTGTATGGAGGAGAGTTCATCACTGTATGGAGGAGAGTTCATCACTGTATGAAGGAGAGTTCATCACTGTATGAAGTTCATCACTGTATGAAGGAGAGTTCATCACTGTATGGAGGAGAGTTCATCACTGTATGAAGTTCATCACTGTATGGAGGAGAGTTCATCACTGTATGAAGTTCATCACTGTATGAAGGAGAGTTCATCACTGTATGGAGGAGAGTTCATCACTGTATGAAGTTCATCACTGTATGGAGGAGAGTTCATCACTGTATGAAGGAGAGTTCATCACTGTATGGAGGAGAGTTCATCACTGTATGGAGGAGAGTTCATCACTGTATGAAGGAGAGTTCATCACTGTATGGAGGAGAGTTCATCACTGTATGAATGAGAGTTCATCACTGTATAAAGGAGAGTTCATCACTGTATGAAGGAGAGTTAATCACTGTATGAAGTTCATCACTGTATGGAGGAGAGTTCATCACTGTATGAAGGAGAGTTCATCACTGTATGGAGGAGAGTTCATCACTGTATGAAGGAGAGTTCATCACTGTATGGAGGAGAGTTCATCACTGTATGAAGGAGAGTTCATCACTGTATGGAGGAGAGTTCATCACTGTATGAAGGAGAGTTCATCACTGTATGAAGGAGAGTTCATCACTGTATGGAGGAGAGTTCATCACTGTATGGAGGAGAGTTCATCACTGTATGAAGTTCATCACTGTATGGAGGAGAGTTCATCACTGTATGAAGGAGAGTTCATCACTGTATGAAGGAGAGTTCATCACTGTATGGAGGAGAGTTCATCACTGTATGGAGGAGAGTTCATCACTGTATGAAGGAGAGTTCATCACTGTATGGAGGAGAGTTCATCACTGTATGGAGGAGAGTTCATCACTGTATGAAGGAGAGTTCATCACTGTATGGAGGAGAGTTCATCACTGTATGAAAGAGAATTCATCACTGTATGAAGGAGAGTTCATCACTGTATGAAGTTCACTGTATGGAGGAGAGTTCATCACTGTATGAAGGAGAGTTCATCACTGTATGAACTCATCACGGTTATGGAGGGCAGGTGTGTGGTGGGTTATGGAGGGCAGGTGTGGAGTGGGTTATGGAGGGCAGGTGTGTGGTGGGTTATGGAGGGCAGGTGTGTGGTGGGTTATGAGTGCAGGTGTGTGGTGGGTTATGAGTGCAGGTGTGTGGTGGGTTATGGAGGACAGGTGTGTGGTGGGTTATGGAGTGCAGGTGTGTGGTGGGTTATGGAGGGCAGGTGTGTGGTGGGTTATGGAGTGCAGGTGTGTGGTGGGTTATGGAGGGCAGGTGTGTGGTGGGTTATGTAGTGCAGGTGTGTGGTGGGTTATGGAGTGCAGGTGTGTGGTGGGTTATGGAGGGCAGGTGTGTGGTGGGTTATGGAGGGCAGGTGTGTGGTGGGTTATGGAGTGCAGGTGTGTGGTGGGTTATGGAGGGCAGGTGTGTGGTGGGTTATGGAGTGCAGGTGTGGTGGGTTATGGAGGGCAGGTGTGTGGTGGGTTTTGGAGGGCAGGTGTGTGGTGGGTTATGGAGGGCAGGTGTGGAGTGGGTTATGGAGTGCATGTGTGTGGTGGGTTATGGAGGGCAGGTGTGTGGTGGGTTATGGAGGGCAGGTGTGTGGTGGGTTATGGAGGGCAGGTGTGTGGTGGGTTATGGAGGGCAGGTGTGGAGTGGGTTATGGAGGGCAGGTGTGTGGTGGGTTATGGAGTGCAGGTGTGTGGTGGGTTATGGAGGGCAGGTGTGTGGTGGGTTATGGAGGGCAGGTGTGTGGTGGGTTATGGAGGGCAGGTGTGTGGTGGGTTATGGAGGGCAGGTGTGTGGTGGGTTATGGAGGGCAGGTGTGTGGTGGGTTATGGAGGGCAGGTGTGGAGTGGGTTATGGAGTGCAGGTGTGGAGTGGGTTATGGAGTGCAGGTGTGTGGTGGGTTATGGAGGGCAGGTGTGTGGTGGGTTATGGAGGGCAGGTGTGTGGTGGGTTATGGAGGGCAGGTGTGTGGTGGGTTATGGAGGGCAGGTGTGTGGTGGGTTATGGAGGGCAGGTGTGGAGTGGGTTATGGAGGGCAGGTGTGTGGTGGGTTATGGAGTGCAGGTGTGTGGTGGGTTATGGAGGGCAGGTGTGTGGTGGGTTATGGAGGGCAGGTGTGTGGTGGGTTATGGAGGGCAGGTGTGTGGTGGGTTATGGAGGGCAGGTGTGGAGTGGGTTATGGAGGGCAGGTGTGTGGTGGGTTATGGAGGGCAGGTGTGGAGTGGGTTATGGAGGGCAGGTGTGGAGTGGGTTATGGAGTGCAGGTGTGTGGTGGGTTATGGAGGGCAGGTGTGTGGTGGGTTACGGAGGGCAGGTGTGTGGTGGGTTACGGAGGGCAGGTGTGGAGTGGGTTATGGAGGGCAGGTGTGGAGTGGGTTATGGAGGGCAGGTGTGTGGTGGGTTATGGAGGGCAGGTGTGTGGTGGGTTATGGAGGGCAGGTGTGGGGTGGGTTATGGAGGGCAGGTGTGGGGTGGGTTATGGAGGGCAGGTGTGTGGTGGGTTATGGAGGGCAGGAGTGTGGTGGGTTATGGAGGGCAGGTGTGTGGTGGGTTATGGAGGGCAGGTGTGTGGTGGGTTATGGAGGGCAGGTGTGTGGTGGGTTATGGAGGGCAGGTGTGTGGTGGGTTATGGAGGGCAGGTGTGGAGTGGGTTATGGAGGGCAGGTGTGGGGTGGGTTATGGAGTGCAGGTGTGTGGTGGGTTATGGAGGGCAGGTGTGTGGTGGGTTACGGAGGGCAGGTGTGGAGTGGGTTACGGAGGGCAGGTGTGGAGTGGGTTATGGAGGGCAGGTGTGTGGTGGGTTATGGAGGGCAGGTGTGTGGTGGGTTATGGAGGGCAGGTGTGTGGTGGGTTATGGAGGGCAGGTGTGTGGTGGGTTATGGAGGGCAGGTGTGGGGTGGGTTATGGAGGGCAGGTGTGTGGTGGGTTATGGAGGGCAGGTGTGTGGTGGGTTATGGAGGGCAGGTGTGTGGTGGGTTATGGAGGGCAGGTGTGTGGTGGGTTATGGAGGGCAGGTGTGTGGTGGGTTATGGAGGGCAGGTGTGTGGTGGGTTATGGAGGGCAGGTGTGGAGTGGGTTATGGAGGGCAGGTGTGGAGTGGGTTATGGAGGGCAGGTGTGTGGTGGGTTATGGAGGGCAGGTGTGTGGTGGGTTATGGAGGGCAGGTGTGTGGTGGGTTATGGAGGGCAGGTGTGTGGTGGGTTATGGAGGGCAGGTGTGGAGTGGGTTATGGAGGGCAGGTGTGTGGTGGGTTATGGAGGGCAGGTGTGTGGTGGGTTATGGAGTGCAGGTGTGTGGTGGGTTATGGAGGGCAGGTGTGTGGTGGGTTATGGAGGGCAGGTGTGTGGTGGGTTATGGAGGGCAGGTGTGGAGTGGGTTATGGAGGGCAGGTGTGTGGTGGGTTATGGAGTGCAGGTGTGTGGTGAGTTATGGAGGGCAGGTGTGTGGTGGGTTATGGAGTGCAGGTGTGTGGTGGGTTATGGAGTGCAGGTGTGTGGTGGGTTATGGAGGGCAGGTGTGTGGTGGGTTATGGAGGGCAGGTGTGTGGTGGGTTATGGAGGGCAGGTGTGTGGTGGGTTATGGAGGGCAGGTGTGTGGTGGGTTATGGAGGGCAGGTGTGTGGTGGGTTATGGAGGGCAGGTGTGGAGTGGGTTATGGAGGGCAGGTGTGTGGTGGGTTATGGAGTGCAGGTGTGTGGTGGGTTATGGAGGGCAGGTGTGTGGTGGGTTATGGAGTGCAGGTGTGTGGTGGGTTATGGAGGGCAGGTGTGTGGTGGGTTATGGAGGGCAGGTGTGTGGTGGGTTATGGAGTGCAGGTGTGTGGTGGGTTATGGAGGGCAGGTGTGTGGTGGGTTATGGAGGGCAGGTGTGTGGTGGGTTATGGAGGGCAGGTGTGTGGTGGGTTATGGAGGGCAGGTGTGGGGTGGGTTATGGAGGGCAGGTGTGTGGTGGGTTATGGAGGGCAGGTGTGTGGTGGGTTATGGAGGGCAGGTGTGTGGTGGGTTATGGAGGGCAGGTGTGTGGTGGGTTATGGAGGGCAGGTGTGTGGTGGGTTATGGAGGGCAGGTGTGGAGTGGGTTATGGAGGGCAGGTGTGGAGTGGGTTATGGAGGGCAGGTGTGGAGTGGGTTATGGAGGGCAGGTGTGTGGTGGGTTATGGAGGGCAGGTGTGTGGTGGGTTATGGAGGGCAGGTGTGTGGTGGGTTATGGAGGGCAGGTGTGTGGTGGGTTATGGAGTGCAGGTGTGTGGTGGGTTATGGAGGGCAGGTGTGTGGTGGGTTATGGAGGGCAGGTGTGTGGTGTATCTATGTTCACTGCTGTGTTCATGCTGTTTTCACTGTTGTTGTCACAGTCCCCTCTGCAACCCCTCTTGTTTTGGTTTGGTTTGTTTCCTGGTTTCGTCTTTGAGCTTTTATTTTGACATTTCCTTTTGCATTTCCTTTTAGGTTTCATGTCATCCGGGTTCAGTGTTGTAGTGTTAGTTCAGGTTAGGTTTTTCTTTGTATTATGTCAGTTTACTTTATTGTTTACTTTATTACTTTAGTAATAACTTGGGCAGCACGGTGTCTTGGTGGTTAGCATGTTCGTCTCTCAGCACTGGGGTCTTGGGTTCAAGTCTCTATCTGAGTGGAGTTTCCATGTTCTCCCCATGTCTGCGTGGGTTTCCTCCAGGGTCTCCAGTTTCCTCCCATAATCCAAACACATGGAGATTAGTAAATTGGTATTTCCTGGTTCCCTGACAAATTCTCCCTGAGTGTGTCTGTGTCTCTCTGTCCAATAAAACCAGTTGTGTGAGTGTGTGTATGAATGTGTGTGTGCTTGTATGTCCAGTGGTGGATGGTGCTCTGTCACTGGGGTCTGTCCTCTCTCCCCTTCCTGCACCCCATTCAGTCCCCCAGGGGGTGTGGTTTCTGGTAGAGAGTACACTGTGTGCAATTGGCTGCCGCTTCTTGCCGGTGTGTGATTGGTTGTGTATGAGTTGTACCTGTGTTAAAAAATTGTAACGCGACCTTGAGTATCTAGAAAGGCGCTATATAAATTGAACATTCATTCATAGTGTTGGTGTGATTGTTAAAAAATCATTATTAATTTAAGATCTTCTGCACTTGTGTCAAATCTGACTCCCCGAGTCATTACAGCCGTGTTCACTGCTCCAGCAGTTCACTATTCCATAGTTCACTATTCCATAGTTCACTATTCCATAGCCAAGACTGTTATCTATCAAATCTGAATTACAGCTGTGTGTGTGTGTGTGTGTGTGTGTGTGTGTGTGTGTGTGTGTGTGTGTGTGTGTGTGTGTGTGTGTGTGTGACTGATCTATAAATGTTACACCTCCTCACACTATGTTTTGATATTTATATTGCACAGATAATGTTCTTTTACTCTTAGTGTGAAGGGTGTGTGAATCAGAGTGAGGTGTGTGTGTGGGGTGTGTGAATCAGTGTGAGGGACGTGTGAGGGATGTGTGAATCTGTGTGCTTAGCTAGGCACAATCGTTTACTTGGTTCATTTTCAGGCTAAATACAGTTTCAGAAACATAAGCACTAAATGTTTAACTTTTAATGTTTAACCAAAATATCTAATTTTATCTGTAGTAAATATGAATACTTTCTGTAGTAAATATTAAGTGCCATATTGCAATTGTTTTGATAAAACCTTAAGTAAAGCATTAAATAATGTTTTTGGGGTTTGGGGATAGGGTATGAGTTAGGGGTTAGGGTAAGAGTTGGGGTTAGGGTAAGAGTTAGGGTTACAATCAAAAATCTGAACTTTGTACAAAGTATGTTATGGACAAACAGATAGTTAACCATAGATAGATAACCGTTATCACTCTTTCAGTAGAATTATTCAAAATTCACAGCTGTTTCTTATTTATAAATTCACAGCTGTTTCTTCTTTATATAAATTCACAGCTGTTGCTAATATAAATGCTGATCATTACAGTTTTTTGCAGACGCTAAGACCCAATTTCTGAAAGTATGTCTCCTTTTGTCAAAACTTAACACACAGCAGCCAATGACACACACACAACAGGCAATACATCTCACACTTTGGGGGAAAAAACAAACACCAAAACTCTTTCAACTCTTGCCAAAACCATATTTTCGCATCCAAACTCTACACACAAATATCAGATTTACAGCCTTTTCCATATGACAACTACACACTGATGTGAGAAATGGAAAACACTTCCCTGTGTTTGAGTGTTCAGTGTGTAGTCTGTTGTGAAGGTCCGTTATAGTGCTCACATACACATGTATATTCACAAATATACAGGTTATTTCTGCATATTCAGTACATTTACCCCACAAAGTAAAACACAGTTACAAGGGGAAGGTATATTTTGGATTTGCATGAACACTATAGCAACACATGCTGTATATACTGTAAACACATGCATAACAAAATGACAAAAAACAGAAAAAGTGCATGTTGTCTCACTTTTGGGTCTTGCTACAAGATCTCCTCAACATCACAGACGATGTCCTCTCTGTCCAGACAGCGGGGGGAGGACCTTGTTGAGAGACATCTCCACCCCTCTCATGCTCCCTCATCAACGTCACCACCAGCTTCCTCCATCACCTGCTGAATGGATTTGCATCTGTGGGGTTGGGCGACCACCTCCATGCCAAAAAGATCTCGGCAGGAACGGAGAGTTTGGTGGAGGTGAAGCACAGCAAATCGTGATGATGAACACCACCATTCTGACTAATGGCTGCAGTGTGATGATGCCAGGCTGCCAGGGACTCTGACGTTGACACAGTGTCCTATGATGTTCATTACAGTATTATAGGACAGTATGAAATAGTCATGAATTTGTCAATATTGTGTGGCACAGGACACTGGAATAATGTATCAGTAAGTGGAAAGCAGAGCATACTATCATAAATTCATAGCGTGGCTGTTTCACACTGTCACTGGCCCAGTGCGGATGGACTCACTGAATGGATGTTGCTGATGGAGACGTTGTCAGTAATGATGTACTGTTGTAGTTGTTGTAAACGTATGTAGTTGTTGGTTCTGACCATATTGACGATGGTCTCTTTCTGTTCTGAGGTGGATAGCCGCCTTCGTCCCCTTCATGTAGTTTAGTAGTGCAAAAAACATGATGTAGTATGTATAGAGGGGTAGTCTAGTACATGATGTAGTATGTATAGAGGGGTAGTCTAGTACATGATGTAGTATGTATAGAGGGGTAGTCTAGTACATGATGTAGTGTGTATAGAGGGGTAGTCTAGTACATGATGTAGTATGTATAGAGGGGTAGTCTAGTACATGATGTAGTATGTATAGAGGGGTAGTCTAGTACATGATGTAGTATGTATAGAGGGGTAGTCTAGTACATGATGTAGTATGTATAGAGGGGTAGTCTAGTACATGATGTAGTATGTATAGAGGGGTAGTCTAGTACATGATGTGGTATGTATAGAGGGGTAGTCTAGTACATGATGTAGTATGTATAGAGGGGTAGTCTAGTACATGATGTAGTATGTATAGAGGGGTAGTCTAGTACATGATGTAGTATGTATAGAGGACAGCTCTAGCTATCTCATTTGGGAATGTCTGGATGATGCTACCCAACAATGAGGGGTCACCACTCCCAGTCACACAGCCACTCCCCCTTTCTCCGTCACCAGTGTATTAGTTTATTCAGCACACCTGTCTGTTTGTCTGCACACCTTACAAGCCCACAGGTACCACCAGCCATCCACGCTGCACAGTGCTGAGTCCCGCAGGGAGGAGCCTCGCGGTCCGCGCCAAACTGGAAGCTGCTCAGCCTAGCGATGGCTAGCTCTTCACCCTAGCGACGATTAGCACTTCAGCGTAGCGATGGCTAGCTCTTCACCCTAGCGACGATTAGCACTTCAGCCTAGCGATGGCTAGCTCTTCACCCTAGCGACGATTAGCACTTCAGCCTAGCGATGGCTAGCTCTTCACCCTAGCGACGATTAGCACTTCAGCCTAGCGATGGCTAGCTCTTCACCCTAGCGACGATTAGCACTTCAGCCTAGCGATGGCTAGCTCTTCACCCTAGCGACGATTAGCACTTCAGCCTAGCGATGACTAGCACTTTAGCCTAGTACTTCCCAGTCTGTCTTATTTAACCATTTGCTGCCACGTCAGTGATAATTTTATGTTTGTGTACTGGTGTGTCATGAAGAATAAAGCATAAGTAAGTAAGAAGTACTGCTGGAGTAAGGAGTAATAGTACTCCTGACTAGGGCAGGTTGGGCTGAAGTAGAGTATTTGTTGTTAAAATGTTACTGGAACAGTTGGCTTGGAAACACCTAACAAGCTAATAATGCCATAGAATGGACATTCCTTTTCTGACTAGGATAATGAATACATATTTTGGCTTAAAATATCAAATTAGTGTGCAGTTTTGACCTAATGCTTAATATCAGTTATGCCAAGTTTTGTCCAGAGGATAAAAGCTCTCTGGTGACCAAAAAGAAACCAGCAGGGCTGTCTCGGCCTAAATTCATTTAATCTTCACTTTGATCCTTAAGAAGAGTTTTGACTGCCCCCTTATAGCTGCACACTGGCTGATGGGACTGATAACAGCACAGCACCATTAAGCAGATATCAAAGAGCAGCCCTCAGTCAATTGTCAGTGAGTGATCGGGTTTCCTGCACAAAGGCCACTGGATTATTTACCGTTTATTAAAGTTTGTATTCAGCAAGAGACAAACACATCCATGAAGCTCATTCTGTACATGAACTGATCTCTTATAGAAGGAGAGTGGACCCGGACTCATACTGGTTGAGAATTACTACTCAAAATCAACCTAAAACTAACACTGACTGACTGAATCTCCTGAGTACTGAAAACATCTTTTTATTTTCAAAATTACCTGCAGGAACTGCTGAATGAAATCCTTCACAAAAACCCAGATCTTCATTTTTAAGTGACTCGTGTCAGTCATCAAACTGCAGCAGCCAGTATGTTGTATAGTGGTATGAGGACTTTCCTGTGGTTGCCTGGTTCATCTGGTGAAATCCTCAGGGTAGCAGGCGTCAAATACATTTTGCTGTCCTCAGTCTCACTGTCATAGTACAGGATTCTTCACACAGGATTCTTGTGTTTATAAGTAAGACATGATGTGTTATTTTGCTACTGGGCGGTTTGCTGTTCTTCTGAGAAAGGTTTGGGTGTATAGATACGTATATTTATGTGCCAGTTATGACAACATGCTAATAATAATCTCAAAGTACTAATATCAACATGCTAATAATAATCTCAATGTACTAATATCAACATGCTGATAATAACCTTGCAGCTTGTAAATACTTTAATTCTAGCAGGTCGACCATTGGTTTGTGCTCCCTCTGTTGTCTTTGCCTTCCAGAGAGAGAGAGAGAGAGGAGAGAAAGAGAGAGAGAGAGAATTGTTAGCTGACTAATATTTGTCTCATCATGGTGCTCTATAATAGACATTCATTTTTACAAATGCCAGTTCCCCAGTTCAGTTCCCCTTTGTGAAGAAGGCTGAGGATGGTGTGACAGCTACTGTCACTCAGGAATGACACCTGAGTATATTAAAAAATCTATTTAGACTGAATCCAGAGTGTCTTTCCAATCATGTCTTTCCTGTCCTGATGTAGCCTACATATTTCAGCTGGACTGTTTTTTTTCGTTGTTGTTATTTATTTATAATTTTTTACAATTTATTTATAATTGGTATTTATAAGTTTTTCTAGTCTCCAGTTCACACCCTTAAATCTTGTTATTTGGCCATTGTAAGAAGAACAATCTTATTATTGACTGTAAAGATCAATGAGTCATGAGGCAGAGAGAAAGAGGACGCTGGTGTTTTGAGAGCACGTCTCACACATATGAATGTTAAAGTGCCTCCTGGCACATCCAGTTGCTTCAAGCTGTGTCTCAGTAGTCAGAGTCTTGTTAAAATGTCCCTTCTGTCAAATCTTCCCTTTCTGGGTTGACAGACCTTGAGTGAGTGTAAATATAGAAAGATGTTAAATCAGTGAGCTACAACAGACTATTACTTATTCAAACCACTTGTTGTGGTATGATAACAAAGCCCAGTAATTAAATTAATTAAATTATTTAATGAAAATCACAGATTATTGCATGCAGTTTCACATGAGTAAGTCAGTAAACCAGGTAATGTTAATTTGGCAATAATGTTAACACCTGGTTTCAAGTTTTTCTCAGGAAACGTCTTGTTAGGGTTAGGTTCTTATCCCAACACTAGAGTGATATTTAAATTAGAGTTAAGGTTAGTGTCATGATTAGCCCCTCCCCTAGCTGTTAATCATGTTTTGTGTATGTTGCCATGTGCATTTCTTAGTCCCGCCTCATGATTTGTAACCCTTGTTAGCGTTTCCGGGTGTTTTGTGTTTGGTATTGTGAGTATATATAGCCTGTGCTTCGCCTAGTACAGTACGGATTGAGTATCACTGGTGATTGTTATTGGTGTAATTTGTGCTATCATGTCTTTGTATCTTGGTTGTGTTAATGTTTCAGACTCTCTCTCAGATTTGACCATGGATTCCTTCTTTTGGAATGGGTTAGGGTTGAGGTTATACGACCCCTCTAGAGTTAGGGTTATACGACCCCTCTAGGGTTAGGGTTATATGACCCCTCTTGGGTTAGGTTTAGGGTTATATGACCCCTCTAGTGTTAGGGTTATACGACCACTCTAGGGTTAGGGTTATACGACCCCTCTAGGGTTATATGACCCCTCTAGATTTAGGGTTATACGACCACTCTAGGGTTAAGGTTATATGACCCCTCTAGAGTTAGGGTTATACGACCACTCTAGGGTTAGGGTTATATGACCCATCTAGCTTTAGGGTTAGGGTTAGTATTAGGGTTAGGTTCTAACTAGTGCTGGGCAATATGACCAAAATTCTATATCACGGTATTTTTCTAAATTATATAAGTTTCACGGTATTTAACAAATAAACAAAGTAAAAATTTTAATAAACAATAAAAAGCGTCCCTTGAGAAACAATTAACAACCGCGTTCTGGACATGATTAGGCTATTTAAACCGCTGTGACCATTATATGAAAAATTCTTATCATAACAAAAATAAAAACCGGTTTTCAGTGCAAACCGGTATATCGCCCAGCACTAGTTCTAACCCCAACACTAGAGTGAGATTTATTAGGGGCAAATCCATAAGAAGAGTCATACTAAGGCAGTCCGAAAGCTTCAGTAATGCTGAATAAAATACCTGGAAGAGTATCTCTTTGATGTGGATATTTAACTGGTGTTTAATAATAACTGAAGAATGTGTGTTCATCTTTGGATGATGAAAACAAAGGCAGAGGGTTAATTGTGTGTGTGATTAGGGTTAATTGTGTGTGTGATTAGGGTTAATTGCTTCTGGGCTGTTGAATATAACCTCCATCTTTTACCCACTGCAGTGACATTAAAGAGTCATAAAGTGACACAGATTTATTGAGGTTCGTTCTCTCTGCAGAGTCTTTGGGTACATCCTGACTGACAAGGCTGGCTCTATGGATTTGTGGATCAGTGCCAATACGGGTCCAAACACCAACTTTGGCTGACCATTCTCAACAGAGCAGTCTAGCTCAACAGAACATTCAGCAGTCTTTGGCATTCAGCAGTATTTGCTGAATAATTAATTGAAATAAGATTAATATGAAATAATTAAGAATTATAGAAGATAAAAATAAAGTAAAAGAAAGTCTGCTCCTTAATCTTGACTTCATGCTAGAGACCCCGGTGTTTCAGACCAGTGGCAGACCAGTGTTCACACTAATGTTTGGAGATGTAAAGAGGCTTACGAGGATATTTGCCTGTTAGTCGACAATCTTATTAGAACACAGAGCAGTACTTAACAAACACTCTTATTGAGAACACCCATCAATCATTAACACTCTTATTGCGAACACGCAGCAATACTTAACACTCTTATTGAGAACACCCACCAATACTTAGGAGACATTCAGTTGAATCATATCAGTTGTCTGATGTCCATGACTTATCATTAGTGGCCAAAATGGCTGTTTCCTGCAGCTTAACCCCGTGGTGTTGTGGAAGGCCAGATCTCCCTCTGTCACTTTTGCCTTTTGACAGAAACCACTGCCATCGGTTTCTCTGTCTCCTTGGTTACAGTTATAGATCTGAAACAGCTTGACAGTTATAGGGCTTCCAGGAGCAAAATTTTTGACCTACCTCAGTGCACACTGTGTGTGTGTGTGTGTGTGTGTGTGCATATGTGTACGTTTGTTCATGTGTGCACCCCTGTCTATGTGTGTGCACACGTGTGTGATTGTATGTGTGTGTGCGCGCACACGTGTGTGCCTGTCTGCGTGTTTTGTGTGCACACACGTGTGTTCATCTGTATGTGCTTATGAGTGTGTGTGTGTGTGTGTGTGTATCAGGAGCACAATCAGTGACGTGGCTCTCCCTTACACAGGTGACAGTACTATAATGGCACTGTGTGTGTGTGTGTGTGTGTGTGTGTGTTTGTGTGTGTTCGTGTGTGTGTATGTGTTCGTGTGTGTGTGTGTGTGTGTGTGTGTTCGTGTGTGTGTATGTGTTCGTGTGTGTGTGTGTGTGTGTGTGTGTGTGTTTGTGTATGTGTATGTGTGTGTGTGTATGAGGGAGAGAGATAGGGAGGTTTTAAGTCTTTCTTGTGAAAGACTGCAGAAGATTGGGGTGTTGATTATTATGTTTATTTGTGTTTATGTTGATTATTATGCTTATTCATGTTTATTATGATGGGAAAGGCTTTGCCTGTTCTGTGGTGTAGTACCAACGAACTAATCCTATAGGCAGCGTGATTCCAGCATGTTGGATGTGTAGGTCAGCATGCAAAATCAAAAACAGAATCTCATATAAAGGGGGTCTGCATGTAATGTGACAATTAGTAGTAATTTTGTCTTCTGTTAAGACCCAATTAACCTGAAAGCTGATTTTAAATTAACCTTTACCCTTGTAAAAAAATATGCCTGGAATGCTTATAAGAATGGCTGAACTGGTCTCTCAGTTCAGAAAGTGTAACATCAATGTGAAAACGTAATGGGACGGGAGTGTGCCTGCATTCACGTGAAAACACGCTGGGACGGGAGTGTGCCTGCATTCACGTGAAAACGTACTGGGACGGGAGTGTGCCTGCATTCACGTGAAAACACGCTGGGACAGGAGTGTGCCTGCATTCACGTGAAAACACGCTGGGACGGGAGTGTGCCTGCATTCACGTGAAAACACGCTAGGACAGGAGTGTGCCTGCATTCACGTGAAAACGTACTGGGACAGGAGTGTGCCTGCATTCACGTGAAAACGTACTGGGACGGGAGTGTGCCTGCATTCGCGTGAAAACACGCTGGGACAGGAGTGTGCCTGCATTCACGTGAAAACACGCTGGGACGGGAGTGTGCCTGCATTTACGTGAAAACGTACTGGGACGGGAGTGTGCCTGCATTCACGTGAAAACACGCTGGGAAGGGAGTGTGCCTCCATTCACGTGAAAACACGCTGGGACGGGAGTGTGCCTGCATTCACGTGAAAACATACTGGGACAGGAGTGTGCCTGCATTCACGTGAAAACGTACTGGGACGGGAGTGTGCCTGCATTCACGTGAAAACACGCTGGGACGGGAGTGTGCCTGCATTCACGTGAAAACACGCTGGGACGGGAGTGTGCCTGCATTCACGTGAAAACACGCTGGGACGGGAGTGTGCCTGCATTCACGTGAAAACACGCTGGGACGGGAGTGTGCCTGCATTCACGTGAAAACATACTGGGACAGGAGTGTGCCTGCATTCACGTGAAAACACGCTGGGACGGGAGTGTGCCTGCATTCACGTGAAAACACGCTGGGACGGGAGTGTGCCTGCATTCACGTGAAAACACGCTGGGACAGGAGTGTGCCTGCATTCACGTGAAAACGTACTGGGACGGGAGTGTGCCTCCATTCACGTGAAAACACGCTGGGACGGGAGTGTGCCTGCATTCATGTGAAAACACGCTGGGAAGGGAGTGTGCCTCCATTCACGTGAAAACATACTGGGACGGGAGTGTGCCTGCATTCACGTGAAAACGTACTGGGACAGGAGTGTGCCTGCATTCACGTGAAAACACGCTGGGACGGGAGTGTGCCTGCATTCATGTGAAAACACGCTGGGAAGGGAGTGTGCCTCCATTCACGTGAAAACATACTGGGACGGGAGTGTGCCTCCATTCACGTGAAAACATACTGGGACGGGAGTGTGCCTGCATTCACGTGAAAACGTACTGGGACAGGAGTGTGCCTGCATTCACGTGAAAACACGCTGGGACGGGAGTGTGCCTGCATTCATGTGAAAACACGCTGGGAAGGGAGTGTGCCTCCATTCACGTGAAAACATACTGGGACGGGAGTGTGCCTACATTCACGTGAAAACATACTGGGACGGGAGTGTGCCTGCATTCACGTGAAAACACGCTGGGACAGGAGTGTGCCTGCATTCACGTGAAAACACGCTGGGACGGGAGTGTGCCTGCATTCACGTGAAAACGTACTGGGACGGGAGCGTTCCTGCTCACTGGGGGCTTGGACTCGGACACTTGTAAAGCTGCTTTGTGACAACAACTGTTGTAAAAAGCGCTATATATATCAAATTTGATTGATTGATTGATTGTTAAAGGATTCACAATAATGGGCAGAATAAGAGCTAATAAGGCCTACTTGGTCACTGTAGAAAGGTCTGCATTGTGTCTGAAGATCTGTGTAGGGTGTATAATGACAGGGTTTCTGAGGCTGTGTAGACACCACTGGTACTAAAGTGAATGTGTGATATTTACTATTAAATGTTTTGCAATACATTAAAATGCTGTTATAGTGCTGCCATAATTCTGTTCTGATAATTAAAATTCTTTTTTAAATATTTTACTTGATTTAATCTTGCCACGAGTCAGTTACAAACCTACAAAAAGCAGATACGCTAATTTCTGAAGTGACTTGGTGACTCACAGAAATGCTGTGTTGTCTATACAGTATAATTCATATAATGTCTTAGGCCAGACTGTCACGCTCACCACCGCCCCTCCTGTCAATCTTGTGTGTTCTGTCTAGCCCCTCCTCTGTCTCTCGGTCACTGCTTTGTTTTGGTGTTCCATGTGTTCTCCTGACACGCCTCTGTCATTTGTAGCCACGCCCCTTGTAATCGTTGTCACCTGTTTCTAGTTTAGTTCCCTTGTTAGTCCTGTATTAAACCCGGTGTTTCATCTTCTGTGTGTTGGTCATTGTTTGTGAGTCATGGTGCTATATCTTCTTGTATGTACGTATGCACGCTCTAACATGGAAAGGCTGTTTGCTTGCTATGTCTTTGTTTACGTGTGTGTTAGGATTGTTAGATGATCATTGTTGTGTTTACCATGTTGCTTGGTGTGTATGTGTTTTTAGTGTTTGTGTTAGTAAGTTCTATCAGGATTTTCTGTTAGATCTTCTTTAGCTGCTGGCCATATTTTTAGTTTGTATGTGTTTGATGTTTATGAGTTTTTAGTATTAGTTTGTTCTGTCAATAAATACCTCAACATCTGGCACTTGCGTCCCGCCACCTTGTACCCTACGTGGCCCAGACATTATTAGACTGGAATCTTCTCACCACTCGCACTCACCGCTCTAACACTAATCACACTCACACACACTCACCGCTCTAACACTAATCACATTCACACTATTCTTGTGTAGATGGATCCTGTCATACAAATGTCGTGGAGGGTGATGGTAGGGTGATGTGCCAGATGTACATTTTGGTAATGAGTCTCCTGGTGATCTCCATGTTGGTGTCCTGGATGATGTGAGGAGGTCTTTGTGGTAGCTGGTGGAGATGTGGTTCTCTGGGATCTCCTCACTGTCACACTCTGTACTGCCTAGACGGAGCTGACCATCAGCGCTTGGAGGTTGTTGGTCCCTGTGTGGATGACCATGTGCTGTGGTTTTCCTAGGGACTCTATCTGTCGGATACTACGTCATTAATTACTTTCTTTAGCTAAGAATTAAAGATTATAATTCTGGTTTTTGAGTCTGAATTTAATGATACTGATTTAATAATTGAGGTAAAATAAATTATCTACTTTAAATGATTAGTAGGTGAAACCACTACACACCAAACATATAAAATATTGTTTTAAAAAACCAAAAAAAAAAAACCTTATGGCAGTCTGCGTGATGATCTAAATCGTGTTGGTCTAAATCGGCAAACAGTATCCACCCTTCAATTTTCTAAAAAAGTAACAAATTACTAAAACGGTCATAAAAAGCTCAGTCTGACAGGTCAGTAAATGTAAGTAGTAAGTAGTAAATGGAAGAGCAGCAAACTGCAGAGTGTGGGGCATAAAAATACAGGACGCTGGTTCCACCACATTTTATTTGCCACCTGAAATCCCACCCGGAAAGGTTAGTCACTGCCTGAGAGGTTATTAGCATCTGCTACTTAGCATCACAGTTAGTGTGTTATAACAACCTAATGTTTACATGTTTACCCAGTTAGCTGGTATTGACTTGCCACTAGTGCACCAGTATAGAGGGTGTTCAGTCATGGAGGCCTCATAATGCGCCCTCACCGAGCCAGGCTAAGTGCAAGTACCCTGTCAATCTTGATCTTTGTAAAATGTAATGCGTTAGTTGCATAAACATGTTCCTTGTGTTGGGACACTGAAAAACACCTTGAAGTTCAAATAGATTGTTTGATCCAGTTTATTAGGAGACAAAAAGTTGTTGCTCAGGGCTTTTTATGACAATTTGAATTCTGTTTTAAATTTTTATTTTATAATCACTAATTTGGTTGCTATTTTCTGTATTATGCAGATCATATAAAAATATATTTCAGAGTTAGATTTTCATTTTTAAATTTCACACCCCTCCTTTATCTTTTAGAACAAAATATCGCAGATGGAAAGAAGAGAAAATTGTATCCAGAAAAATGTCAGTTTTGTAAGAAAAATACTTTTTGGAGAAAAATACAGATACAAAATTTATTTGGAAAACATTTGTGTGTGCGCTTTTTAACATTTGTATTTCTTCATTTACCAATTTAAGCTATTATACATCAGAAGTGCCATAACAAACCATTACAACTACAAAGTGATTTGATACTGCAGTGTCACTCAAGTATTTGGGACTTGACTTGAGATCAAAACTTGGGACTTGACTTGGACTTGACAAAAATGACTTGTGAGAATCTCTGGTACCACTTACTGTGGTTGTGTGTTTATCTTTCTGTGATATTTAACTAAATGGATCAGCAGCACTTTATGTGCATCATTTAGAATTATTTTTTTGTGTGCAGGCATCTTCCGTTCTGAATGACAGGTTGTCTACATACTGGCACCTGTGCCATACTGATACAGTACACTGGGACGTGTTACACTGGGACATACACAGTGCACTGCACTGGTTGTGACTGGGTTGCTGGTGGTTCTGTGATGTGCATGTATCGTAGTAAGTGTATGAGTGTTTCCGTATGGATCGCTGCTGTTGTCACCAGAAATATTCTCTCCTTCATTCTCCTTCTCTCTCCCTCTTCTACTCTTTCTCTCTTTCCTTTCTTGGTGTCTCTCAGTAGTTTTATTCAGACTCTTTTCACACTGATTATGGGAGTATGTGGCTTTAGTGGTCACGGCAGAGTGTGGCTTTTGTTTATACTAATGTCTGTACATTTTCTCCATTAGGTTGCATCAGCAGGCAGCTATAGGCTTAGGGTCAGCGTCGGGTTAGGCTTAACTGTGGATGTCTGAGTTATCTGTGGACATCTGGGGTTAGGGTTATGGGTGGACGTCTGGGGCTAGGGTTATGGGTGGACGTCTGGGGTTAGGGTTATGGGTGGACGTCTGGGGTTAGGGTTAGGGGTGGACGTCTGGGGCTAGGGTTAGGGGTGGACGTCTGGGGCTAGGGTTATGGGTGGATATTTGGATCTACCTTTCTTTCTTTCTCTCCATTGTGAGATTTATTGGGCTTGAGGACAACACTCATTGTTTTAGCAGTATAGAGGTCAGACTATGTAAAACCACTTCAGAAACAAATGACCTCCCATATATTGTCGTTTTCATGCAGAGACCTTGACAATGCATCTACGTGGCTTTCTCTGTACTGTGTGTGTGTGTGTGTGTGTGTGTGTGTGTGTGTCACGGTGACATAAAGTGAGTTTTTGCATGTTTTAAATTAACAAAGTCTTGCAAGAGTAGCAAATTTAGCATAACATTTTATTTCTTGATTCACAAAAATAAACACTTCTACCAAAGGCATCACATTGGCACATCAAACTTTAAAAAGACTAGCCAACATGTTTAGAGTACTCCCAACAACAGTATTTCCCAACAACCCCCACATCCTCCCCCAATTCCCACCTGTAGTTCATCCTAATGACCCAACATGGCCGCTGTACTGACAGCAGTTTCATTGCACAAGTTATAAGCACTGGTTTTATGAATAAGAATGTGTTAATAGGAATGTGTGTACACAGACATTATATGATAACTATATGACTTTACCATGACATTCAAATAGATAGAAATGACCCTGTTTTATGTATCACTTACATAATAAAAATACATTTGCATAAACAAAAACGTATTACACAGATTCACTTCAGAATCTCACTGATGCCCCCCCTGTGTTAATAAACCAGTGTGGTTCCGTGATCTCAGCTTTGGCACTTTGACATACTTCATAAGCAATACTGGTATCTAATATGGTATCAGTGTGGTGTGTGTGTGTGTGATTTCAGGGACCTATTCAAAAGTGAAATGTTGAATGTCAGCTTTAAACATAATTGAGCCAACGGTGACCTCATTGACATGTTTTTGTTGCACTACAGTTAAGTTTACATGTGTACATTTGCAGTAGTGAAAACACTCACATGTCATGTGTACGTTTGCAGTAGTGACAACACACTCTGTAAATTCAAATTGGAACACTGGGCATACTGATCGTATGTAGGTAGGCTGCTCTGTTATCTGTATATTAGATTGATATCTGAGCATTTGACCCCTCCACCATGTTCTCATTTATGATCATGCCGATCAATACATCTGGTAGATTAGATTAGATTGTTAAACATTTGCTCCTTTAAGTCTCACTATCACATGAAATGTTTTCTACAACATAATGTAACTTGAACAGGTAAAGGACCGATTAACTATAGTGGTTTTAGCACGAATCTTTAGGGCTGTATGTCAGAAGACTCCAGTCCCGCACCAGTTTAAACTGACTCCATGACACATGATCTTGGGCCCTGTCGTCAGGGAAACTGAACCTTGTGAGAGGTGGAGCTAAGACTCTTTTCTCCTCAGAGAAGAGAGTGGCTGGGAGTGAACATGGGGGAACAGTACACTGGCGTTCACTCTTTTCTCAGAATCACACTGGCACAGTTCACCTTGGACAATAAAAATAACAAGGAGTAGGATATTTTCAGTTTACATAACATCAAAAGAACAACACTCTCACTTCCTAATGCCAAAGTTATCACTTCATATCACATTTTATGACATCCCAATGACCACACACACAAGCACTCACCTGCTCGCACACAAACACAAATCGGCCTCATTGTGTACTGTGTAACTCCTAGAAATCACTAACTAACAGCTTTCATCATGAAAACACATTTACAGTTGTGATCAAATTTATTCAACCCCCAATGCTGCGAAGGGTTTTATGGAATTCAGTGCACATTTGTAATTGTGTTCATAATGAAATCTTACAAGGACTTGTTAAAGAACTAAATGCAACTAAGATAGCATCAATTTTTTTTGTCATAAAGTATTAAATGGCCTTTTTGTGATTTCTTCATTGACACAATTATTCAACCCCTTTACGACTACCACTCCTAAGAACAGAGGTTCATTCCAGTGTTTTCCATCAGGTTTTGAAAACATCTGTGGATGTCAACGAGCAGCAATCAAGCATGATAAGCACCAATTAGGCAGATTTAAAAGGACTGTGATACTCAGCTCCTTCTAGACATCTACTGGTGTGTTTCCAAGCATGGTGAAGGCAAGAGAATGGTCCCAGAAGACAAGAGAAGAGGTTATTGCTCTTCACAAGAATGGCAATGGATATAAAAAGATTGCGAAGTTGTTAAATATTCCAAGAGACACTATCGGAAGTATCATTCACAAGTTCAAGTTAAAGGGCACAGTGGAAACGTTACCTGGTCGTGGCAGAAAGAAGATCCTGACCGCGACTGCTGTGCGCTACCTGAAGCGTAATGTGGAGAAAAATCCCCGCGTGACTGCTAAGGAACTGAAAAAAGACCTGTCAGATGTGGGCACTGAAGTTTCAGCTCAGACAATAAGGCGCGCACTGCATAACGAAGACCTCCATGCCAGAACGCCCAGACGCACCCCCTTGCTGACTCCAAAGAACAAGAAAGGTTGACTGCAGTATGCCAAAAGTCATGTGGACAAGCCACAAAGGTTTTGGGACAGTGTACTGTGGTCAGATGAAACTAAATTAGAACTGTTTGGGACAATGGACCAGCGCTATGTTTGGAGAAGGAAGAACCAGGCTTATGAACAAAAGAACACCTTGCCTACTGTGAAGCATGGCGGGGGGTCAATTATGCTTTGGGGCTGTTTTGCTTCTAATGGTACAGGAAAGCTTCAACGTGTGCAGGGTACCATGAATTCCCTTCAGTACCAGGAGATCTTGGAGGAAAATGTGATGGAGTCAGTCACAAACCTGCAGCTTGGGAGACGTTGGACCTTCCAACAGGACAATGATCCGAAGCACACATCCAAGTCCACTAGAGCATGGTTGAACATGAAAGGCTGGAACATTCTAGAGTGGCCATCGCAATCACCAGACTTAAATCCAATTGAGAACCTCTGGTGGGACCTAAAGAAGGCAGTTGCAGTGCGCAAGCCTAAGAATGTGACTGAACTGGAGGCTTTTGCCCATGAAGAATGGGCTAAGATACCCATAGGTCGCTGCAAGACACTTGTGTCAAGCTATGCTTCACGCTTGAAAGCTGTCATAACTGGAAAAGGATGTTGTACTAAGTACTAAAAAATAATGTCACTAGGGGGTTGAATAAAACTGATAATGATGTGAGCACAGTAAAGACATTTGTGGTTATTCCATCATAAATATTATGTTATGTTTGTCTAATTTATAAGTGCCTCTTTGATATAATTGTAAATAAGATGACTGAAATGATCAAAATCAATGTCAAACTGGCCAAAACACTTTATTTCAGTGGGGGTTGAATAAATTTGATCACAACTGTAAATGACACTACACATAATTCAGTAGATGTAATCTGCTTTCTCTACTGCAAGTGAAGCCGTTGTGTTGAGACGTGGGTGACCAGGGTTGGGCAGGGTGTCCTGTCCCCTCACACTCGAAGGCTTTGTGCTGCTACATGTTTTCAACTTTGCTGTTTTTATTTCCGGCTAATCAGCACACTCTGTGCTAGTTTAATCAGCACCAACACTGTAAGCTAGGTTAATCAACACACTGTGCGCTGGTTTAGTCAGCAGGCTGTGCGCTGGTTTATGCGCTGGTTTAGTCAGCAGACTGTGCGCTGGTTTAGTCAGCACATAGTGTGCTACATTAATCGGCAGGCTGTGTGCTAGTTTAATCAGTGCACAGTGTGTTACATTAATCAGCAAACTGTGCTAGTTTAATCAGCAGGTTGTATGTTAGTTTAATCAGCAGATTGTGTGCTGGTTTAGTCAGCAGACTGTGCTAGTTTAATCAGCACACTGTGTTAATAAGCACATTTTGTGCTACTTTGATCAACACACTGTGTGCTAGCTTAATCAGCACACACTGTGTTAGTTTAATCAGCAGACTGTGTGCTAGTTTTCTGTGTGCTGTTTCTCATCACGCTGCAGATTCCCAGAGTTCCCTGGCTGGTTGGCGCTCCCGTTTTCCTGCTGATGGTATGACGTGTGGTGTGAGTCGCACTTGAGGACGCGGTTGATGATTTCACGGCAGGTTTTGCGGTACTGGTACCGGAGGAGGGAGTAGACAAACGGGTCACTGGCGGCTTTGCTGTAGGCCAGTGCTTTACAGAGCACCCCCCAGTCAGGACTGACTGGGACAGAAATAAAGAGCTCTGCCACCCTGGAGACACAGACGTCCAGATGAACACAGACATACAGTACATTTAGAGCACCATGTTGATGAACATATTCCTTTAGCCTGTTCATTATTAAACCCAAAACACTGGTTCAAGAACAGCAATGAAGAAAAGAAATCCACATATGACTGACCATGAGTTTAGGATAGTTATCTAGCTACACCAATGTGAAGCATTTTATATAATATGATTGAGAGAGGCTAAATTGGAACTAAAGGCATCAGTTGTCTGCCCACAGGGGAGATTATCTTTTGAACCTTTTGGAGGTCCTGCAACTCTTTTCTGAAGTTCTTGGTTTTTCAGGCTAGGTCAGCTCAAAGATCAAGAGCACAAACTGGAAAACATGAAAAAACTTGACCAGCTATAAGGCGCACAAGACATTGTATGGCCTAAATAGTCCTGGTTTGTTTAGCACTGGACAAAGAGCACTTAACACGCATCACCAGCGGAGTGCACACACACTCTGAAGCTGTGTCAGGTATAGTGATGATGTCATGACCTGGGTAGGTTTACTGGCAGTGTCCTAAACTGGGCAGGTATAGTTATGTCATTACCTGGGCAGGTATAGTTACCTGGTGAGAACGTAAGGGGTGAAGCAGATGACGAAGGTTCCAATGAAGGTGCTAATTTTGCGTGTGGCTCTCTGCCTTCTCTTCTTCTGTTCTTCAAGACACCGCTGCCTTACACTGCAGGGGAGAGTGAACAACATCAGCATGTCCAGCATATCTGGGAGCCCACACACACACCTGGTGACTGCCCACACACACACACACCTGGTGAGTGCAGGGTTCTCTGTACCTGGCTTTAAGCTTTTGGGCATGCTCAGTGTGCTGCTGTGACTGTTTTCTTCATTTCCACAACACTCTTCAGTGATTGGTCGGCCTCCTCACCTGACTGAACTGGGTTCAGTATAGGAGTGTCTGAAGACAAACCCCCACACAGACACATAGACCAACATACTCCCACACACACACCTCCTTTGCCCCCTTGCTCCTAGTCTTCAACCCTAAATCTAATCTTAAACCCTAAACCTTAAACCCTAACCCTAAACTCTAATTAAGTTGTAATCACATTTTCCTGGCCCTCATGTCCTTCACTGCTTAAGGCCCACAGTTAGCAGACACCAGTCCAGACCAGTCCGCACCAGTCCAAACCACGCGCCTGTGGTATGGAACTGTCACACTCAAACATTTACTCACACTTATCTACAAATATATTAAATCCTTAAAACAATCTAATCTACAGATGTTTCACAGAATTCTAAAGGTTGTCAGATTCATCACACACAAATGATCTTGTTTCCACTGATCTATCAGCAAAATACATATACACGAAAAATGCTCCAGAATCCACGAGGGGCTCACACTAGGGGTGGGTATCAGCGCTGATTTCCCATTTCGATTCGATTTCGATTCACAAGGTCCCGATTCAATTCGATTTTCGATTTAATCCGATTCAATATCGATTCTTGTAGGGACATTTCAGTTACAATAAAAAGTGTAGTTTGAATGTGAAATGTTGTAATGATACAAGGAACACTCAAACTTTATTATGTATATAAATGTATTAAGATATTAGTGTTTATACTGTGAACAAGTTACATTCTTTTTTAAATATCAATTAATGCACACTCTTCCACATAGATCCTTTACCAGAAAAGGCATTGAGAGCGGTTTTTGCAAATTAAGTTTTTTTTTTTTTTTGTTTGTTTTTTTTTTTTTTTTTTTTTTACATGTAACAAAAACATTTATGAACATAGTTCTGAATATTGTAAACATTAAGGTCCAAAAACTAAGATTTATTCATGACTGCTTTTTGACATCTTGTAGATTGTCAATTTTTTCTGCAAGAAAAGGAGCTGATCAACATGTTGAGGAGGGAGACAGCTCCTTTTTGCAGTAACAATATTGCCAACTGTTGAGAAAACTTCACAGCTTTATACTTGACGCGTCGCGACCGGCGTGAGGGTCCGCATGCCGAAAACGACGTAATCGCTCGAATTTTGTAACTTTGCGTGCGCCGCGCTTCAGCGCAGTGAACAAAGTAATGTTTGCAGGGTTCATACACCTTCAAAAGGTGGAATTCAAGCACTTCGGTTATTTTTTGGCACGGGGAGAACTTGTAGATAGTTTAATCGTAAATGCCTTCTCTAGTGGAGTTTGTTTGGGTTCTGGCGTTTTTTGAATATCAGGATGGTGTCGCGTTAAATGATTTCTCAGATTTGTGGTATTCCCACAATAATTCACCTCCATGTTGCACAGTTTACACACGGCTGTGTTTTTATCCAACTCTTCCCTACCATCATGGTTTCTGAATCCAAAATGTAACCATACATCAGGGTTGCCAACTTTTCAAGATCGCTTGGAGTGAGATTTGAACCTGGAGGGGGTGGCGGTGTAAAATGGACACAAATTAAGTATTATATCGCGATTGATCGCTCGCCAGTGGTTGGCGCCAGAGCGAACTAGTAACTCATTGAATCATAGATGTGGATCAGAGGTACATTTTTTTACTCTTGCTGCAGCCATGCTTAACTGATCACCCCAGCCAAGTGGCGGTGCTCGAGAAAAAAGGATGGTCTCGCGAGATAAAACGCGAGACGTTAAAACGGTCGCATATGCAGGGAAAATTGGCTAATTCTAAAGATCGATCTCAGGTTTCATAAATCGATATCGAATCATTCAAATGAAGATCGATTTGAATCAAAAGATCGATTATTATTATTTTTTAAACACACCCCTAGCTCACACACACTGCTCACATATACTTAACATATACACAACATAACATATACACAAATACTTTCAAATTCTTACACTGTGAATGGAATTTGACCATTATAACATAATTTAAGATTCTAATAAGCTAGTTATTTTAGTTTACAGTTTCACTACTATAATCGTGTCTAATAAATGGATCATTATGTATTTTAATGATATATTTCATGCATACATGCAACTCAAAGTGCTTTACAGAATAAATAAAAAGAAACATTAAAAGGAAGCAAAGATAAGACAAAAAGAAAATAAAATAAATTAAAGATAAAAAGGATAACAAAATAATGACAAATTATAAAATAATTATATATATGAGCTGCACTACCTGAGCACTTTCTATGGGTTGTAGACACCACCTCATGCTACCTCTATGGTGAGAGAACTGACAAAATGCCAACGTGACCAAAACATCAGCCAGAAAGGATTTAACACGGTGGTACCAACGAGTACACACCGCGTGTAAAAACCAGAGTGATGGGCGGACCCAAGTGCCGGCTCACGCTGATAGAAAAATATCGTCAGTGTGAGAGTCGTGAGCACACAGTAGAAAAAACAAACAAAACAACACAGATAATTCAATGCGAGCACGCAGTAGAAAATAAACACAAAGCAACACGGATAATTCAACGCGTGCAAAACGAAACTTAACCGTAGCGAAACAGGAAAGAAAAAATTATAAAGGCAACACAAAAGGACGTGGAAAAAACTCAATGCGTATAACGAAACTGAGAATGCCAGGGGAAGTAGCTGGCAGCAGGCAAAACATGCAGCAGAAAAATTTAACCTTCCCAAAATAACGGTAAAATGGATAGGAAGAAAACAGTAGGGGAAAACTTGAGAATGGCTAGAGAGCAGCGCAGGAGATAGAGACTCGAATAAGTGAAAGTTAAGCGAGAGAGAGAAAGGTGGCGAGACACCTTGCAAGCGAAAGCAAGCACTAGTAAAAGCGTGTTTTAGTCAGTTCTATCACTTTACCCACTTTTTCTGTTGACCCTGGCAACCTCTTAAGTGAAATGTCTTTGTCAAAAAAGAGAAAAGTGGACACAGACTGCCGGATTTCTCATGTGTTCAGAATTCAGAATTGCTTCCCAGATGTGGAAAATGTCACTGTGATCAGTACAATAGAAAGACTACAAAATTAGCTTCTATTTAAGAAGCAGATTCCTGTATCCAAGGATGCTGCTGGCCCTCCTCAGCGTGCCAGACAATGCTGACTAAGTGTGCTGGCAAAGTGGGTTAAGTGTGCTGACTAAGTGTGCAGGTTAAGTATATTGGTTAAGTGTGTTGGTTAAGTGTGCTGACTAAGTGTGCTGACTAAGTGGGTTAAGTGTGCTGGTTAAGTGTACTGGCCTCTGATGTGTGCCTGATCTGAAATATTCCATCCTCTCAGCTTCTCTGTCAAAGTGAATTAGGCCATTCTGGACACGCATTTCCACAACAGCTGCTGCCCTCCTCTCTCTCTCTCTCTCTCTCTCTCTCTCTCTCTCTCTCTCTGTGTGTGTTTTTTCAATATTTAGTTAAATTCCAGAAATATTCAAAATTACTTTAGAACTTTAGATATTGATAGAGATGTCTATTGACCTGTCTGATTATAATTTTTAGAGACTATAAATATAAATATTATTTAAGTCTTATGGCACACTGAACAGGTGAAAGGTCAATTCTGAGCAAAACAAAACACGAGACAGAGCGGAATCTGTAGCCGGTACATCCGTTAGTTTAGTGTTTGCTAACTCTAACAAACCGATTTTAGAAATGTAAATAATACAGTCACGACACACTTGATCATAAACTATATGCGTATCAAGTACAAGGGTTGTGTGGTTTTGTGCACGCGCGTGAGATTTGCAGTTTTAAAAACGCTTTTTTTGCAATAGCGTTGGCCTGTTCTCAGTTTATTTATGAACTGAAAATCAGAACGCTGATTATTTTATCACAAAATGTGCATGGATAAACAAGCAATAATAATAATGCTTAGATAATAATGCAATGAAAATGCACTAAACAAATAGACAAATCATCCTCCGAAATGTATTGTCAACTTTTAGCAGTTAAATCCCTCTTACCTCGGGTGAATGTCCACAAGCAGCACTAGGGTCTGCATGGTGATGACGTCAATGCGTTTGCAGTGGAAACGCGCCACTTTGAGCACTTTGAGGTACGTGATGCACAGAACCAGTAACACCAACAGGAACGAGAACGAGTGAAGCACGAGAGTATAAACCGCGAAGCCTGTTCTCACGGCGCTCGCCCTGGCGTTGCACAGCACGCACGAGGCGTAGCCCTGATGGTAGCCCACCCAGGAGAGGCACGCGGCTGCGACGGCGAAAGACAGCGAGTGGAGCCATGTGTAGGAGATGGCCAGCACTGCGTCGCGGTGGCGGAGTCTGGAGTGGTAACTAAGGGGGAAGACCACGGCTACCCAGCGGTCGATGCTCAACGCTGCCATACTCAACATGGAGTTGGTGGTCAGAAAAGTGTCCAAAAAGCCAACGAACTGGCAAAAGCCGTGTGCGCCGGGATGTCCTTTGCTCAGAAGTCCTACCACGGTCAGGGGCATGTTGGACGAGGTCAGCAGCAGGTTACAAAAGGTCAAATTAAGAATAAACAAGCCGGGCACTTGTTTCCGGATCTCTGCGTTGTACAGAAAACAGATCAGCACCACCGCGTTGGACAGCAGCGAGACAACAATGATCACGACTACCAGGAGAGAGAGCGCGAGCTCCGGCGCGTGCATGGCGAGCCCTCTGTTAAATGTTCGGGAGTTTAACCGCAGTTCTAGTCCGGCTCATTGTAACGCTTAGTGTCGGTGTTGTGTGGGGGTCCCGCAGCCTCCGAGGCGAGACGCGCGTGTTTGCGCAGAGGACGGTAAACGGCTCTCGGCTCTCCATGTCCCCGAGTTCAGCTTAGTCCTGGCCGTTTCGGGGAAATCCATCCAGTCTGATGAAGAACTACAATCAGAAACGGACCATGTGTTCGAGATGTTCAGATGCGCGTGTTTCCCTTCGGTCCGAGCTCGTGGTTTAAAGGCTTGCGTATTTGCGCGGTTTGCGCGCGCCGTAGGAGATTTCCGACTTGCTTTATACGTAAAAAATTCCGTCACCGCCCCTTTTCTCCGTGTGAACCGCAATGAGAAATAGCGCCATGTGACCATAGCCAGCGCACTGTCGGCCCCTGGACCTCCAATGTAGCGGGTGGTTGTAATTTAGAAAGAGATATGACGCGGGGATCTCTCCTACGTAACTGTGATGCACAAGAATGTTATCTTGGCACAGCTTTACGGTTCAGGCGCTAAGCGGTGCTGACACAGACCCAAGATTGGACACAGTCAAGGATAAAGCAGAAAACAGTTTCAACATAGTTTCAAGCCCTGAATGCAGACCGAACTGGAAATGTAACGTTTTGTCTTCCTTTTTTTATTCTTACTTTCCTCTGGCTGTTCCAAAAACCCAACGGAGTATAATAAATGTAGCCATTTGTGTTTTGACGTCTTTGGCATTTTAAAATGTTCGATCCTGTCTGTTACATTGTGTAGGTATACCAGTACTCATTAATAGCAATTAATCCTGCAATTAATTCTGAAATACTCACACACACACACACACACACACACACACACACACACACACACACACACACACACACACACCTACACACACACACACACACCAGGGGCGTAGCGCAAAATTCTGGGGCCCCACCGCAAGGAGGCAATGAGGAGGCCCGTGCGTGAGCTAAAATCTCGCGAGCGACCGTAGCGCGCGACCCTGCGCGAGCGGTGTAGGCGTTTATACTTTCGCGAGCGTCGCGAGCGTCACTGCAGTAAATATGGCTTTGCAGTGTTGTCCGAAACGATACGTTAACAAATACGAGCCTCTTGTAATTCCAGGACGAAACATGAGAGAACGTGAAGACGTTAAGATTGGGCGTTTTGAAAATAAACAACCATTAAATAATTTGATAAAAAGCGAATAATTTCGAGTATATGTATAAATATTTAACTAAGTTTAACGTGCTGGGAAATATTGAAATGGACCTTGAAAGTGACGTACAAATGCTTTAATTCCACCTTGTTAAGGTGTATGAACCCTGCAAACATGACTTTGTTCATCGCGTGCGAAGTTACAAAATTCGATTACGTCATTTTCGCCGCGCAGACCCTCAAGTATAAACCAGGCTTAAGCGTGGGGGAAAACATTAACATCACCCAGGAGGATGACTAAACAACAAACTCGTCCTAAGGCGGGGCCCACCTGTGTTCGGGGCCCCCCCGCAGTGCGTGCCTTGCGTGCCCCGCCCCTACGCCAGTGACACACGCACACACACAGCTGTCTGATTACAGTTCAATATTTTATCTCCCAATTGACAGTAGTTTTCTTATGCTTGTTATCTATAGCATTTGCAGCAAATATGCAGTTAATCTACCATTGCGTGTGCATAGATGTCTGTCTATGAGATCTGTCTATAACATCTGGCTATGGCATGTCTCTATTCTGTGTGTGTTTGCAGGACTGTGTGTGTATTTGCAGGACTGTGTGTGTGTTTGCAGGACTGTGTGTGTGTTTGCAGGACTGTGTGTGTGTTTGCAGGACAGTGTCAGTGGGTCTGCAGGACTGTGTGTGTGTGTTTGCAGGACTGTGTGTGTGTGTTTGCAGGACTGTGTCAGTGTGTTTGCAGGACTGTGTGTGTGTGTTTGCAGGACTGTGTGTGTGTGTTTGCAGGACTGTCAGTGGTTCTGCAGGACTGTGTGTGTGTGTTTGCAGGACTGTGTGTGTGTGTTTGCAGGACTGTGTGTGTGTGTTTGCAGGACTGTGTGTGTGTGTTTGCAGGACTGTGTCAGTCACATCTCACATTTTTAGCAGAAAATTTGATTTTTCAATTAAGACTTGGATAATGGGAAAATCACCCTTCAGCACAGACCCATTAATACTAAAGTGTTTTACAGAACAGGCTGAGACGTGCTATGTTAGGTTTTATTAATTAAATTTATTATGAATTAATTCATTTATTTCTCCTGTAGAACAGCACTGTAGTCAAGATGCTCACAAGCTGCACAGAGACCCTAACACATACTTCACAATGTGCCAGCGTTATGGTTATGCTCCCTTCCTAGACCTCCTCTCCTCCTCTCCCCTCTCCTCCCCTCTCATCTCCTCCCCACCTCTCCTCTCCCCTCCTCCTCCTCCCCCCTTCCCCCCTCTCATCACAGTGAGTGTCTAGGGACTGTATTCGTTTGACTTTGATTTGGTTGTCTGTCTCTGCACCTTTTCTGTTTAGTGTAATAAGGTTTCCCTTCTGCTTTGATGTTCAGGGCCCAGTAAGAGGCTCAACATTACTGTGTTGTAAGAGCCTGTAAATGGTCTGTATTTGAGGATATATGTGCATGCACACACACACACACACACACACACACACACATTTAACCTACAGTTACACACGGCCACACTTAGGCTCTGAACTGTTCTATGCACCATAAGCCTAATTCTTAATTTGATGTATTTACGTGTATCTGGATTTATTTTAGGTACTGCAGTCCTTTCTATTGGTGCCCACAGGTAACTGAACAAATTATCATAATACTAAAAATATAATCACATCTTGGTTGTGGATGATGGCTGGACATGTGTATCAGAGATTTGTGTTCTCGTAGCATAAATGTCTGTTATTGATCTGTGTCTGATGCATATGTGCCTACATCAATCAATCCTGGATCAATACATACTGGATGACGCGTCATCTCCGGTTATGTTTGTGAGCGGTGTGGACTGAGAAATCTGAGTAAGGGTTCACATGTGCTGACAAACCAGATCACTGAGTTAAATTCCAGCTCTCTGTATCAGATTTATTAATCAAGTAAAATCTAAGAAATCGGAGCAAATTGTTACACGACCACTTAAATAATCAGATAAATGGACTAAGATACTGCTGAAAAAAACTCAATAGGAAACATACAAACAAAAACATTTCTTGACACGCTCACATCCAGAGCATAAAACAAAATTTGTGAGAACACACTAAGATTCTCAAGAATGTGAGTGCTCAAAACTCATATTTTGATTAATATAGTATGAAAACCATTATTACTACTAATAATTAGGGGTGTGACAATACAGTCAGCTCACGAGACGAGACGAGAGACGATATTGGGTTCACGAGGACTAGACGAGATTTTAAGAAAACTAAAATGACAAATTATATGACTGAACAACAGACTTTTATTTAACTGAGTTGCACATGCATGATGTAAGAATGAACTTTTAATAAACTTCTTCCTCTACAAATTGAAAGTAAAATAAAATAAAAGTTAGAATAAAATAAATAAAATTTAATATTTCTCCTTTTTTCAAGTGTAAACAATATTATGTCTCTGCATCCTGCTCGTATTAGTCGCGGTGTACAGCATTATTTTCATACAATGTTTGTATATGGCCCGTGTCTTATCAGGCACTCTCTTGCCATTTATCATTTTCGCCGGGTACCCAAAATGCTGCCAAACAAGCGATTTGAAAGCATCTTCAATAGTAATACCTGTATTTTACGACGTCTTTCTGGCTGCTTGCTGGATCACAAATCCTGCGAGACAGATTTTTAACGCGACGAGAAATGAGTTACATCTCGCGAGATCTCATGACACGAGATCTCGTCACACCCCAACTAATAATAGTAATAGATTAAGTATTAAATATTACTGCTAATAATAGTAGATTATGAGGACCATAATAAAAATATTTTGTCCTGATAGATTGATAATATTTCTCCTACAGCAAAGCCCACAAAAGATTTTTGGTTATCTTAAAGGATTTAGAACCTGATTTATTTGATTAATCGTGAAGAGATCCAAACCCATTAATTCACTACCCCAACTCATTCTCCTGCTCCACCGTCTTCCCCACCTCTTGGAAAGGAAATAACAATGTGACAACCTTTCTGATTGGTCAGACTGGTCCATGCTGCCACACAGAATCTTGGGATGGATCTCCACACGCCTACTCCCCAGACAGTGTGGGCGTTACCAAGGTAACGGAAGACAGCAGTGATTTCTGAGAGGTTTTGGTGAGTTCCTAATGAGTGTCTCTATGAGAGTGCTGTGTGTGTGTGTGTGTGTGTGTGTGTGTGTGTGTGTGTGTGTGTGTGTGTGTGTGTGTGTGTGTGTGTGTGCGCATTTATAAAGAGAGTGGAGCTTTATGCTACTTGTTTGTTGGTTCACATCTCTGTCTGGTGTGTGATATGGTTCTGACATTACTGTGCTGTGCTGGTGGGTCTGGTGTGTGATATGGGTCTGTCATGACTATGCTGGTGGGTCTGCTGTGTGATATGGGTCTGTCATTACTGTGCTGGTGGGTCTGGTGTGTGATATGGTTCTGTCATGACTGTGCTGGTGGGTCTGGTGTGTGATATGGGTCTGTCATGACTGTGCTGGTAGGTCTGGTGTGTGATATCGGTCTGTCATGACTGTGCTGGTGGGTCTGGTGTGTGATATGGGTCTGTCATGACTGTGCTGGTGGGTCTGGTGTGTGATATGGGTCTGTCATGACTGTGCTGGTGGGTCTGGTGTGTGATATGGGTCTGTCATGACTGTGCTGGTGGGTCTGGTGTGTGATATGGGTCTGTCATGACTGTGCTGGTAGGTCTGGTGTGTGATATTGGTCTGTCATGACTGTGCTGGTGGGTCTGGTGTGTGATATGGTTCTGTCATGACTGTGCTGGTGGGTCTGGTGTGTGATATGGGTCTGTCATGACTGTGCTGGTGGGTCTGGTGTGTGATATGGGTCTGTCATGACTGTGCTGGTGGGTCTGGTGTGTGATATGGGTCTGTCATGACTGTGCTGGTGGGTCTGGTGTGTGATATGGGTCTGTCATGACTGTGCTGGTGGGTCTGGTGTGTGATATGGGTCTGTCATGACTGTGCTGGTGGGTCTGGTGTGTGATATGGTTCTGTCATGACTGTGCTGGTGGGTCTGGTGTGTGATATTGGTCTGTCATGACTGTGCTGGTGGGTCTGGTGTGTGATATGGGTCTGTCATTACTGTGCTGTGCTGGTGAGTCTGGTGTGTGATATTGGTCTGTCATGACTGTGCTGGTAGGTCTGGTGTGTGATATGGGTCTGTCATGACTGTGCTGGTGGGTCTGGTGTGTGATATGGTTCTGTCATGACTGTGCTGGTAGGTCTGGTGTGTGATATTGGTCTGTCATGACTAGGGTTGCAACGGTATGAGATTTTCACGGTATGATAACCGTCTCAGAAAATACCGCGGTATCACGGTTATCACGGTATCACAGTTAGTTTGTATATTATTAAAAGATACACTGACCCTTAAAGAAATTACAAGTTTTTTTGTTCAATTAACTATTTATTGTAGAAACCTGGAACTATTGTAGCTATACAAAAAGTCTCCTTTAAAAAAAAAAAAAAAGCTGTAAACATGTTTATATAAATACTGCAAAATTAGAGAAACCTAAATCATGTATTTCAGTACAATTATTTAAGTTTAAATTATTTAGTATCTGATAAACTCAGCCTGGGTCAGTGTCTGATCAACAACTGTTGTAAACGTCCGTTGTACTGCCAAGTTAGAATATAACCAGATACTGCAGAAAGAGAGGATTTATTTCTGACATGACTGTCACAATAGAGATTTCTATTTTAAGGCGTTCACACCGAGTCTGGTTTTAACATATGAAAAACAGACACGTTAGAATTTGAAAATGAACGCATGTAAATTAATGGCGTCTTTTACATCCAGTGAAAGCAAGGACCATAAAAAGCTAGAATTATACTTTCACTAGTGACCGTAGCGCGCGACTCGGCACAGTTCTTTTGTCTTACGTTAACAAATACGAGCCTCTTGTAATTCCCGGACGAAAAATGAGAGAACGTGAAGACGTTAAGATTGGTCGTTTTGAAAATAAACAACCATTAAATAATGTGATGAAAAAGCTAATCATTTCGAGTATATGTATAAATATTTAACTTAAGTGTTGGGAAATATTGAAACGGACCTTTAAAGTTACGTACAAGTGCTTTAATTCCACCTTATAAAGGTGTATGAACCCTGCAAACATGACTTTGTTCATTGCGCTGAGGCGCGGCGCGCATAGTGCACGACCTCGCGAATCGACAGCGCGCGAGACCCTCGCGCACGGGTGGAGCCAACGTCATTTTCGCCGCTGATTTTAGTTTAGCTTTTTTTTTTTTTTTTTTTTAACATTTGTTAAGTCTGATGCACTTTCTGTCATTCTCACCGCTGTGTGCTGAGTAGCTGAACCGGAGCGGAGTTGCGCATGCGCGGGTCAGTTTCTCCGCTGGCTTGCTTTTTACCGGTAATAAGCAGACGCACACGGTATGATAACCGTGCATTTTAATACCGTGGTATACCGTGAAACCGGTTACCGCTGCAACCCTAGTCATGACTGTGCTGGTAGGTCTGGTGTGTGATATGCTGTCATTAGCTGTAATGAATATTCATGTGCTGTAGTAAAGGTGTGGCAGTGGTGTCACTGTTATTGTACTAGTGTCAAATGGGAGAGTAACACACAGCACATACTCACTCCAGTCCTGGCTGTGATCTACTGTGTTATGTTTTCAGTGGGGATAGTCCACATTACTCCACCCATAATGTTCATATGTGCTGTACTGTACAAAGTCTGTTTATCCACATGATGTCATGTCATCTTGTAAAGTGATAGCAGCATTTATTTCTGGCTAAAGCTCAATAAGTGTACATGAGGGTGGTGGGTGTTTGTGTGTATGCGTATGGTCATCTCCAATTATTTTAAGTGTAATAGTTCCATCTAGTGGTCTTCTTTTGAATTTTTATTGTCATTTGGATTAACAATAACATCATCGTTTACAGTTTTTCTCAGTCGATCTGGTTCATTTCTCAGATCAGAATTGAAATTCTCAGAACTGTTCATTTAGTCTCCATATCTCCTTGTCACTTGTGCACATCATAATTGCATTTCTCATTGTGTTTCACATTTTGCAAATGCTTTTGTACATATTGCAAATGGACATGGACAATTGTATTGTTTTTTACATTATTAATTTCTCATGACATGTTTATCAAAATGTGTTGTACGGATTGTCTGTTGAATTGTCTTACCCTCCAAAACATTGTATTTAGGTCATCGCCTAGGTCATTATATGCAAAAGTGCTGAACAGGTTGTAATAATCTCTAAGGCATCATTTTACATTTATTTATTTAGTTTATTTTTTTGTTACATTTAGGTAATTTATCCTAATTAGATTTAATGTTCACATGTAAACATTCAGTTACAGTAAGAAAGGGAGTTTGTGAAGGTTTAGATCAACAAATGGTCTCAACCACAGGTCAGAGGTGCGTCTCATGAAAATTTACTGTAATTGGCAAACATTTATAGATGCTAAACACTGCAGTATCACAAAGTCTCATAATGGAAAGACAAGGCCATGTACAGGGTGAACAGCCAAGAACACTGGGTGGTGTAGAGGGGTAAGACTGTGGTGTAGAGGAGTAAGACTGTGGTGTAGAGGAGTAAGGCTGTGTGGTTTAGAGGGGTAAGACTGTGGTGTAGAGGAGTAAGACTGTGTGGTGTAGAGGGGTAAAACTGTGTGGTGTAGAGGGGTAAGACTGTGGTGTAGAGGGGTAAGACTGTGTGGTGTAGAGGGGTAAGACTGTGGTGTAGAGGAGTAAGACTGTGGTGTAGAGGAGTAAGACTGTGGTTTAGAGGAGTAAGACTGTGTGGTGTAGAGGGGCTAAGACTGGGTGGTGTAGAGGGGCTAAGACTGGGTGGTGTAGAGGGGCTAAGACTGTGTGGTGTAGAGGGGCTAAGACTGTGTGGTGTAGAGGGGCTAAGACTGGGTGGTGTAGAGGGGCTAAGGCTGTGTGGTGTTGAGGGGTAAGGCTGTGTGGTGTAAGGCTGAGGGGACAAAACAGTGAAATACTTAAAGGCAACAATTGTGGACCATGTTTTACATGTAAGTCATGATCTCACAATGGCTGAAGCTGGTCGCTGGGTGCAGCCGAATATTGGAAGAACAACTGTGTCTGCAATCGTTCAAACATTTCATAGAGAAAATGTATGTAATTCAAAAATGTGCTCTCTGCAGTAATGCTGCACATTGACATAAATTGTGACGTTACTGTATTTAATTTTCTGTAATATTTTGTCTATATAGTGTGTTAATATAGTGTGTTTGCACTCTTATATCATATAGGATACCAAGACTAGCTCATAAGGGTAGCGGAGGTTCCATTTTCACACAGCATGAGGAGGCTGTATGTGCTCAGGTTGTTTTGAATGTGTAGAGTAAGTTTCTAATTTTGCAGTTTTTCCAGTCAGTTGTCTGTCTTTTCTGAATTTCAATCAGATTTGTTTTCATCAACAAATTGCAGTGCGAACAATACTGCTGTACAAATTTGATTCCAGTCCAATTTCTCTGATAGGTCAGGTTGTGACCCAGCACTGCTCTGATAGGTCAGGTTGTGACCCAGCACTGCTCTGATAGGTGAGGTTGAACACTTGTGCTGTTCTAACACTGGGAGCATGTAGGTCTTCAGGACAGCACTGAGGGATGTTTGCATTCTCAGTGTTACTCTCACACACAGCAGCTGTCTGAAAAAGACTTTTGGAGTATTACAAGATAGATAGATAGATAGATACATACATACATACATACATTTATTCATTCATTCATTCATTCATTCATTCATTCCAGAGAAATGGTCTGCTCAGATGTATACTGCAGTGTCTTCTCCAGACACTAGAGGGTGACCTTGTGTTTCATTACACCAACTGAAATTAGTTAGTCCATCATCAGTTATAAGGCATATTCATTAAATCTGCCTGATACAAAACATCATCAGCATCCCATAATGCTCACGCCAGTTGCTGGGCGCCATCCCGAGGGCATGGTTAAGTGGTGTTTGGCTTTTCCTCAGAGGTCACTGTTGGGGTTAAGCTGCACTGGGTAGCTATACTGAGAGAGCTTTTGTTTCCTGACAGAGTTTAGGTTCACAACATGCTCACTGTGTAAGTTCTGAGCAAGAGAACTCATATTCATTCATTAAATTGAGTAAATCTGGAACATTATTTCCTCAAACAAATGTTTTTGAGTTAATCTGAGAAGCTTTAACTTAATGTCTCAATATTTAGGAATGATTGAAAAGGCACAAGGCTGAAAATCATCTCAACCATCTCACTGGCCGTTCAGTCACTCTAATGCTTGGACTTTAAATAGTGTATTAGAGTTGATTATAGTGGAAGCATGTAAGTTGTGACAGTGGTAGTGTGTTCAGTGTGTTCAGTGACTCAGCATTGCGGCCCAATCTCTCCTTTGGAAACATGAGCCATCTCCTGTGGTTTTTATTCCACTTTACAAGTTAAGGTCTCTTAGCTCAGCACAATGTGATCTTGGTGATAACCCTTCAAGTGTTGCTTTGGAATGTAAGCAGATCACCTTGGAATGTGAGAGAATGATACTGTGTTCAAATCCAGGCGGTAAAATACCCAGATTTGAGTGGAAGTGGCTTCTGCACTTTCACTGACATAATGGAGCTGGTGGCAGATTGTTACAGTGTTAATGGTGTGTGTTAACTTGTGTCTGAATTTGCGTATGTTATTTTGTGTCTAATTTTGTGATATTTTGTGTGTGGTGCGTAATTTTGTGTTATCTAATGTCTAATTTTGTATGTTATTTTGGTTCAGTCTGCTGACCATGACACTTCTCCAGTGAGAACTGATGAGGGGTTAGGAATAAACCAGTATATCAGTGATGATATTAATGGGTTAAGAGTAAACCAGTATATCAGTGATGATATTGATGGATTAAGAGTAAACCCTTATATCAAACATGTGCTGACTTGCTCAGAATTAAACACCAATGCAAAATAGCTGGATCTCCTAAATATTTTCTGCATGAAATGCTTGAAATGGCTTTTTATGAACTGCCACCTGGAGGTAACGATCTCTCTCTGTTCAGTCTTCATGGAGGTAAAGATATATATCTCTCCAGTCTTCATGGAGGTAAAGATCTCTCTGTCCAGTCTTCATGACTTTATTAGTAGGTAAAGTCCTGAAAGTGATTAGAGAGACAAGTCTGTCTGAGGAATGAACAGAATAGTGGATTTGTGAAGAAGAGAGAAGAGCGCCCACTGCCTTAGAGGAGTGTGTGTGTGTGTGTGTGTGTGTGTGTGTGTGTGTGTGTGTGTGTGTGAGTGTGTGTGAGAGAGAGAAAGTGATAGAGAAGTAAGCAGCATATATTCATGTGTATAAATATTGAATTCTATATTTTATTTTCTTTTATAAAAACAAATAATTGTCTTTCTCCTCCAAGCCCAGCTCCTCCTCCAGAGCTCTGGGATCTTGAGGGTCCTACAGTATCTTGGAACTCTGGACCTTGATACTTCTTGAGCTTTTAATGGTCCTGATGTTTATATGATTGTGATTATATCAATTGGGATCTCTACATCCATCACTACATCCATCACTACATCTACCGCTACATCCATCACTACATCTACCACTACATCTACCACTGCAGCCTTTTCTGCTGTTTGTCCATCACTACTGTGTCCAGGTGGTCAGTCATCATCATTCTGTCAGTCTGTATCTCTCCCACAGGATCTTCATGTTGGTCCATATCAGCCTCTGTGCTGGTGGTACCTGCTGTGCGGGGGTTTCCCTCCCATGGTGCTCTGTTGCTCCTCATGCTCAAACGTCTTTAAGGTTTCATCCTGGATGTTGATGCTGTCCTCACCTCCTTCTGCTAATTGTACAGAGTGCTGGTGCTGTTTCCCTCATCCTCTACAAATACCACCCACACTGGGGCTGTTTCCCCTCATCCTCTACAAATACCCCCCACACTGGGGCTGTTTCCTTCATCCTCTACAAATACCCCCCACACTGGTGCTGTTTCCCTCATCCTCTACAAATACCCCCCACACTGGGGCTGTTTCCTTCATCCTCTACAAATACCCCCCACACTGGGGCTGTTTTCCCTCATCCTCTACAAATACCACCCACACTGGGGCTGTTTCCCCTCATCCTCTACAAATACCCCCCACACTGGGGCTGTTTCCTTCATCCTCTACAAATACCCCCCACACTGGGGCTGTTTCCTTCATCCTCTACAAATACCCCCCACACTGGTGCTGTTTCCCTCATCCTCTACAAATACCCCCCACACTGGGGCTGTTTCCTACATCCTCTACAAATACCCCCCACACTGGGGCTGTTTCCTTCATCCTCTACAAATACCCCCCACACTGGGGCTGTTTCCTACATCCTCTACAAATACCCCCCACACTGGGGCTGTTTCCCTCGTCCTCTACAAATACCCCCCACACTGATGCTGTTTCCCTCATCCTCTACAAATACCCCCCACACTGGGGCTGTTTCCTTCATCCTCTACAAATACCCCCCACACTGGGGCTGTTTCCTTCATCCTCTACAAATACCCCCCACACTGGGGCTGTTTCCCTCGTCCTCTACAAATACCCCCCACACTGGGGCTGTTTCCCCTCATCTTCTACAAATACCCCCCACACTGGGGCTGTTTCCCCTCATCTTCTACAAATACCCCCCACACTGGGGCTGTTTCCTTCATCCTCTACAAATACCCCCCACACTGGGGCTGTTTCCCCTCATCCTCTACAAATACCCCCCACACTGGGGCTGTTTCCTTCATCCTCTATAAATACCCCCCACACTGGGGCTGTTTCCTTCATCCTCTACAAATACCCCCCACACTGGGGCTGTTTTCCCTCATCCTCTACAAATACCACCCACACTGGGGCTGTTTCCCCTCATCCTCTACAAATACCCCCCACACTGGGGCTGTTTCCTTCATCCTCTACAAATACCCCCCACACTGGGGCTGTTTTCCCTCATCCTCTACAAATACCCCCCACACTGGGGCTTGATTCCTATGGGGAGTTCTTCCTCATACTGTGGGGAGAACTTTCTCAAGCTGTGGAGATCTTCCATGCCAATGATTCGATTGTCAGATTGTATTCGCTCCTAATTCCTGGTTCTGACAGGATGTCTGGGTCAGGCTCCCAGCCTTGGATAATCTGTATTTGGATGACATCCTTCAGATCGAGCTTATCACGCTCTGTAGGTCCTGATGTGCATAATTGTGGGTCATTGTCATGACCCAAATCTGACGACTGAGTGCTAAATGCTGCCTGCACAGTGGGCCAGACCTGAGGTGAGGACCAGAGGGAAGATCAAGGTTAGAAGGTTAGGGTTAGAAAGTCAAGTACGTCATCTTAACGAAAGAGCCAGGGATAGGGTTAAGGGTTAGGGGTTAGGGGTAAGGTTGAGGGTTAGGGGTTACTGTACAGTCATAGCCAAAAGTTCTGAGAATGGCACAAATTTTGGTTTGGTTTTTGTTTAGAACCCTTTGTCAGATGTTAATATGGTATAATGAAGCATTCCATACATTTTACATTTTTTTATTGATAAATACACCTAGTTTAAACAAAGACTTAATCTTTGCAGCATTGACCTTTTTTCTTTAAGACTTCTGGTTAACCATTCCTGCCCAAGCAGCTCGGAGTTGGTTTTTTTGTCCACCCTGGGAAGATCTTGGGAGTCTTGGGAGTCCACCACCATCACGTGGCTATGGACCACCACCATCACACGGCCATGGACCACCACTGCTTTGTTCACAGAGCCACTTGGTTTTCACTTTTGTCTTATGACATGGTGATCCATCATGGTGGAAAAATCATCTGGAAATTGCTTCTGGATCATTGTGAGAAGTTGCTCTTGGTTTTGATACCATTCCTCATTCATGGCGGTGTTCCTGATACTCCTTGACCTTCTAGGCTCCCTGCAGTCTTCTTCACTGCAGTCTTCTTCACTCTCCTTGAAGTCCTTGCTGATTGGATAAATGGTTGATTGGGGTCCATCTTACAAGCAGCACTGTCCTGCTGTGAAACTATTCAAATACAGTGATGACTGCACGTGTCTCCTTGGAGGGGACCATAGTTCACAGAAGAAAATGTAAAAGCAGCACCACCCTGTTAAAGCAGCCAGTTTGCTCTTAGAATCAGCAGGACAGAGTGATGTCAGCTGTCTTGTCCTCATCAACCTTTTCTCCTGAGCTAACGAGATCATCACTGAAATGATGTTTGCAGGCCATTTTAGGTGGCTAGGATGCAGTAATTGTTGTGATAAGATCAATTAATTAATTTATTAATTGCAATTCATCTAATCCCTCTCTAATCACAATCTAGAGTTAATACAAATTGCCACCATAAAAACTGACACAGCAAACTTCTCAAATTCTCAAAACATTGACATGGAGCTCACCTGTGTAGGGCAGGGGCGGTAGTCAATCAGACGTCTGCAGCAGGTAGACTCACCTGTGTAGGGCAGGGGCGGTAGTCAATCAGACGTCTGCAGCAGGTAGACTCACCTGTGTAGGGCAGGGGCGATAGTCAATCAGACGTCTGCAGCAGGTAGACTCACCTGTGTAGGGCAGGGGCGATAGTCAATCAGATGTCTGCAGCAGGTAGTGGACTCACCTGTGTAGGGCAGGGGCGATAGTCAATCAGACGTCTGCAGCAGGTAGTGGACTCACCTGTGTAGGGCAGGGGCGATAGTCAATCAGACGTCTGCAGCAGGTAGTGGACTCACCTGTGTAGGGCAGGGGCGATAGTCAATCAGACGTCTGCAGCAGGTAGACTCACCTGTGTAGGGCAGGGGCGGTAGTCAATCAGACGTCTGCAGCAGGTAGTGGACTCACCTGTGTAGGGGAGGGTCGGTAGTCAATCAGACGTCTGCAGCAGGTAGACTCACCTGTGTAGGGGAGGGGCGATAGTCAATCAGACGTCTGCAGCAGGTAGGCTCACCTGTGTAGGGCAGGGGCGATAGTCAATCAGACGTCTGCAGCAGGTAGTGGACTCACCTGTGTAGGGGAGGGTCGGTAGTCAATCAGACGTCTGCAGCAGGTAGTGGACTCACCTGTGTAGGGCAGGGGCGATAGTCAATCAGACGTCTGCAGCAGGTAGTGGACTCACCTGTGTAGGGCAGGGGCGATAGTCAATCAGACGTCTGCAGCAGGTAGACTCACCTGTGTAGGGCAGGGGCGGTAGTCAATCAGACGTCTGCAGCAGGTAGTGGACTCACCTGTGTAGGGGAGGGTCGGTAGTCAATCAGACGTCTGCAGCAGGTAGACTCACCTGTGTAGGGGAGGGGCGATAGTCAATCAGACGTCTGCAGCAGGTAGGCTCACCTGTGTAGGGCAGGGGCGATAGTCAATCAGACGTCTGCAGCAGGTAGTGGACTCACCTGTGTAGGGGAGGGTCGGTAGTCAATCAGACGTCTGCAGCAGGTAGTGGACTCACCTGTGTAGGGCAGGGGCGATAGTCAATCAGACGTCTGCAGCAGGTAGTGGACTCACCTGTGTAGGGCAGGGGCGATAGTCAATCAGACGTCTGCAGCAGGTAGACTCACCTGTGTAGGGCAGGGGCGATAGTCAATCAGACGTCTGCAGCAGGTAGTGGACTCACCTGTGTAGGGGAGGGTCGGTAGTCAATCAGACGTCTGCAGCAGGTAGACTCACCTGTGTAGGGCAGGGGCGATAGTCAATCAGACGTCTGCAGCAGGTAGACTCACCTGTGTAGGGCAGGGGCGATAGTCAATCAGACGTCTGCAGCAGGTAGACTCACCTGTGTAGGGCAGGGGCGATAGTCAATCAGACGTCTGCAGCAGGTAGTGGACTCACCTGTGTAGGGGAGGGTCGGTAGTCAATCAGACGTCTGCAGCAGGTAGACTCACCTGTGTAGGGGAGGGGCGATAGTCAATCAGACGTCTGCAGCAGGTAGGCTCACCTGTGTAGGGCAGGGGCGATAGTCAATCAGACGTCTGCAGCAGGTAGTGGACTCACCTGTGTAGGGGAGGGTCGGTAGTCAATCAGACGTCTGCAGCAGGTAGTGGACTCACCTGTGTAGGGCAGGGGCGATAGTCAATCAGACGTCTGCAGCAGGTAGTGGACTCACCTGTGTAGGGCAGGGGCGATAGTCAATCAGACGTCTGCAGCAGGTAGACTCACCTGTGTAGGGCAGGGGCGATAGTCAATCAGACGTCTGCAGCAGGTAGTGGACTCACCTGTGTAGGGGAGGGTCGGTAGTCAATCAGACGTCTGCAGCAGGTAGACTCACCTGTGTAGGGCAGGGGCGATAGTCAATCAGACGTCTGCAGCAGGTAGACTCACCTGTGTAGGGCAGGGGCGATAGTCAATCAGACGTCTGCAGCAGGTAGACTCACCTGTGTAGGGCAGGGGCGATAGTCAATCAGACGTCTGCAGCAGGTAGTGGACTCACCTGTGTAGGGCAGGGGCGATAGTCAATCAGACGTCTGCAGCAGGTAGTGGACTCACCTGTGTAGGGCAGGGGCGATAGTCAATCAGACGTCTGCAGCAGGTAGTGGACTCACCTGTGTAGGGCAGGGGCGATAGTCAATCAGACGTCTGCAGCAGGTAGTGGACTCACCTGTGTAGGGGAGGGTCGGTAGTCAATCAGACGTCTGCAGCAGGTAGACTCACCTGTACCCAGGTGGGCGAGTGGCCGCAGGTTCATGTAGAGGAAAATCAACTTTGTGATGGTGGGCTGAGTGGGGGAAGAAAGGCCCTGTTGTGTTGGGGCTCAACCCCACACTGCATGCCCAATTAACTTCTTATTCCATTAATCAAATGCACTGTTTACCTAATCTGTCATTTCAAAATGCATTAAAGCCCAAGACAGATAAATCTCAGCATTCTCACTTAGGATAGACTTTCTCTCTCTCTCTCTCTCTCTCTCTCTCTCTCTCTCTCTCTCTCTCTCTCTTCTTTCTTCCACATTTCTTCCACTCCCAAAGGATTAGATCCTGTGTGTAATGCATACTGTAAAGTGCTACCGAATCTTGCTTAAGGACAATTCCCCCTCCCCCTCCAGATAAATAAAGTATTATTGTCCCGCTTAAGGAAGATTATACTTGAGAGGAAGGAGTGGGGTGGGGGGGTGGATCTGAAATTGAGTTTAATGCCATGCTTATCTGAGTTCCTCCGTTCTTTAATAGCACACACTCTTGTTTGTGGCTGGGGGGTGGGGGCCAGGACTAGCAGCCCTCCTGCAGTAGTGCATAAGAAGGAAATTGTGAATTGAGTTGCACTTAAAGCCTCTCTTTGTAAAACAAGACTCACAGCAAAGTGAACTGGCATGCAGGCCCAGGCGGGCAGGCTGAGGTCTGCCGTATCAGTTCTATTCAGGTTTGTACTGTAGGATGGGTGGCTTGTCAGGCCCTGGAGGGACTGGGAGGGGTGTGGGGAGGGGGTGTGGGTGTGTGGGGCACTGTGGCTGCAGAGGGTGGATTAACAGTGTAAATGTCAGTCTGTTTATAACACCTGGAGACTTGGACACAACTAGCTGCTATAAATTATATAATTCTGACAATAGCCAGGACTTGGAATATTTAATCCTGGTCAGCGTGCAGCATCTGGGCAGAAAGGTGGACCGTCCAGAACTGGCCCCACATGGCCGGGCTGGTGTTGTGTGGTCTTCTGTAGGATAAGGCATTGTGTCCTAATGCTGAGACACTCGCTGCAGTGGGTCAGCTGTGCTCGGACATGCACGTTGTTCTTCATTTTGCTTTGTTCTGGTTTCAGTTTTTAACTTTTAATCAAAAAATCTTAATTTCCTCCTGTTCTTTACAATGGCAGGTCTGTCGCTCCAGTGACAGAGGGCCAGTATACTCTCTTCCTGTGCTTGAGCTGTTTGGCCAAAAATCAGGGCATATTCACACACACACACACACACACACACACACACACACACACACACACACACACACACACACACACATACTAACTAACAGAATGTTGATTGATTGGGTGATGATTAGTGAAAGGGATAATCTGAATATTTAGTTAAGGCCATCCGGATGCTATTACCTCTTCCTGCAGGCAAGAGAGAGAGAGAGAGAGAGAGAGAGAGAGAGAGAGAGAGAGAGAGAGAGAGAGATATGGAGATGACAGACTGATCTTTTCAGGGGTTCATTTCAGCAGGCCCTAGCTAACGCTCACCACAATGCATTCTGGGTCACACAGCCCAGTTCCCTAACCCCAGCTCCTGGGTCTCACACTGTGTGTGCATGTGGCAGGTAAATATTTACCATTCTTCAGGCTGGCAGGGGCAGGAGGATCACACAGAGCCATAAAGGGCCGATAGTATCCCTCCGCAGTGTGTGATGAGGCCACAAAGGGCAGACAGTATCCATCCACAGTGTGATGAGGACTGATAGGAGCTGTGATGAAGAGTTGTTGCCTGGAGCTCACCACACTCAGTCCTACAGCTCAGGAAGTTGGTTTAATGACTAGACATTTGTAATGTTTGTCTAACCACGGCAAAGGGCTTCTCAGGAAAATATATAATAAAACACACACACACACACACACACACACACACACACACACACACACACACACAAATACAGTATCACTATCATGTTGTTCTCACCTATGCAAAGTCAGTAACAGACATAATAAAACTAGGAGTTGTCATATAGGCACTTGAGAGTTCATATTACGGACACAGAAACAACATCACAAGAGTCTGCAACTGTCAACGTGCTTTAGTGAAAGTGAATGAAACATGCACCAGAGAGGGAGAGATAGATAGATAGAGAGAGAGAGAGAGATACTTTAATTTAGTCTGTCTGGGTAAACATGTTGAGTCTGCATTTGAAGAATACTCACAGCCTCATAAACCCATTTTATTGGATGTTTTATTAGTATTAAATATATGTATTGTTTAGTATAACTTTTAAATCGATTTTAATCCAGTCATTGTGAGGGATGTTAGAGGAGTTTTGTTATGTCATTTGAAAATGTATGTGGTTAGAATTTTAATTAATAACCATGAGCTAATTATATTATTGATATATAATTTTAATCTTTACTCGCTATTTACGATATTTATCTATACATTTTTCAACATCATAACTTAGTATTTCTGTAAACTTAGGCCTACACTGTCTCTCAAAGCCGTCTAACCACAGTACTGCCTGTACCTGCAATACCACTGATAACTGCTAGGGGGCTGTATGGTTAAATGTTTCTGTCTCTTGCTGCGATCTGAAAATGGCTCGTCCAGGTTGAAGAGACGCCTCAGCTGTGAAATAGCCGCGATGTAACAGCGAGGCGTGAGTAGAAACGCGTCGAGTGATGAACCCAGTTGCGCCACTGAGAGATTTTCAACAATATATTACGCCGGAAATACATCATTTTGACTTTTCGTCGTGTGACCTATCCGGGGCGTCAATTATAATTAGACTAGCAGTGCAATTACACTGAAGTGATGCAAATGAGTAATACACTAGCGGTACAATTACATTGAGGTTTTAGCTACTACTAGTTTCAGTTGCTTCCATGCTCGTATTTTATCAATAAAAAAACTACTTTTAAAACTTTTTACTGTATTAGATTTAAATAATAAAAAAGTGCTTATTTCTTGACAACGAACTATTAACATCTCGTTCTGATTGTGTGACCTGTGGTGTCTTCTGCTGTAGTGTTCATGGGTTGCTCAGGACATTTACAGCACACTGAATAACAATATAGGGGAAACTATATGAGTAATCTAAACTAACAACGCTACAAAATGGCTGACAAGTCAAAGTAGGCCTACAGCAGTAAGTAGAAATTCAGACACAGATGCTGTTTGACAACACATCTTTTACCACAATCAACCTATTTATAGCTTGTGTGTAGCTAGGATATGAAAAAGAAACTCTTAAAAATGTTGCCAGTCTCACAGTTTCCCAATCTAATAGATAAAACCTGCAACTTAATATATATAGAGAGAGAGAGTCTGTATGGGTCACTCTGTGCATCTACCTTGCATCATGTAATTATTTGAGTCATTTCGTTTCCTTGAAAGTTTATTATCAACCTGTTTAATCTCCTGATACCAAACCCAACCCAACGTTTATCAAACCCATCAATTCATCCTTTCATCTCTTCCTCTCTCCCATACACAACTCTATTCAAATGTCCCTGCCTGTTTGTTACTGAGTGATTATTCAGATGGAAGGTATGAAAATCGCCACAGCTGCCTCAGGGCCTTGATAAAGTCACCCAGGAGTGCAGAGGGGTAAAGAGACAGAAAAGCAGAGACAGAGAGAGAGGGACAGAGAGACAGAGAGAGAGGGGCAGAGAGACAGAGAGAGAGGGACAGAGAGACAGAGAGAGAGGGACAGAGAGACAGAGAGAGAGGGGCAGAGAGACAGAGAGAGAGGGGCAGAGAGACAGTGAGAGAGGGGCAGAGAGACGGGCAGAGGGACAGAGAGAGGGGCAGAAAGACAGAGAGTGGGTCAGAGGCCAGGGCTGCTGTGTTTAAGACCACTGCCCCATTATACTCCAGCTGGACACTAATCGACTAGTCTGGTTAAAATGTTACAGCACTGCAAGTTCAGTGTAGACCATGCAAAGACCATTCTTTGCTGAAGTGGACTCAACACTGGACCTGTTACTGTAGGCCTTGGGGGTGTGGGGAGGGTGTGGGGGTCTGAGGGGTGTGGGGAGGGTGTGGGGGTCTAAGGGGTGTGGGGGGTCTGGAGTGTGTGGCCTAGATCTCTAAGATCTGCTCTTGCCGACACTCCCTAATGTGAGGTACACTCCCTAATTTCAAGTACACTCAATAATGTGAGGTACACTCTCTAATTCCAGGTCCACTCTACTAATGTGAGGTACACTCCCTAATTTCAGGTACACTCACTAATGTCAGGTACATTCCCTAATGTCGGGTACACTCACTAATGTCAAGTTTTTTTTGTGATGTATCAAGAGCCATCACCTACCCTCATATCACACTTCATTAATAGGACTCTTCTTACTGGTCGTGTCCCAGGGCCCCTTAAGACATCAATCATTGCTCCCATCCTTTAAAAACCTGGTCTGGATCCAGACAAACTTGACCACTACCGATCAATCTCAAACCTCCAATTTCTTGCTAAACTGTTAGAAAGGGTAGTGGCCGCACAGGTACAGACATACATGACCAATAATGCGCTCTTTGAGCCTTTTCAGTCTGGATTGTGGACATTTCACAGTACTGAGACTGCTTTGTTACAGGTACCGAACGATGTTCTCTTAGCTGTAGATGCCGGTGAACTTAGTATTCTCCTCCTGCTCGACTTGAGCTCAGCATTTGACACAGTTAACCATAGCATTCTCACTTCCGGTCTCTCATCCCTAGGCACAACTGGCACTTCCCTATCATGGCTCAACTCGTATCTCTCCAATAGATCACATTGTGTTTCTTTTGGCAAACACAAATCCTCCTACTGTTCTATCACCCAAGGAGTTCCCCAGGGCTCCCTCCTAGGTCCACTTCTCTTCATTATCTATATGCTACCACTTGGGAAGATAATCCATGGCCATGGTCTTAACTTCCACTGCTATGCTGATGACACACAGATTTATGTTAGCACTAAATCCACCTCCACTCTGCCTCCTTCCGCTCTCATCTCCTGCCTGTCGGATCTTAGATGCTGGATGTACTCAAACTTTCTGCAGTTAAATCAAAACCGAAGTCCTGCTTGTTGGTTCTGTCTTAGAAATTCTGAAACCCTTCAATGGTGAGTACAAAATAAGTCAGAAGCAGTTGGGTTAGATAATAAGTACAATGATTTATTTAAACATAGACATAGATTAAACCCTTGAGATCTCCGTTACAAACACCCAAGTGTCTGTCACAGAGAGAGCTAATTCCCCATTCCGAACTCTCATCCTTTATACCCTTGATCATCAATACACACGGTGTCCACGAGGTGAACACGCGGTTATTAACTAAATATGATTGGACAAAGTAAGGAGTGATTAACTCTGATTTGACAGATGCATATGATGCGTGCCCCCTCCCTGCTCAGCATCCTCGTGATGGCATGGCAGACTGAGTGTCGCCGTAGTCCTTTCCAAGCTGAGATTATGCGTCTCCAGCGAGGTCAGTTTAGGAACACCAGAGGAACATCAGATTAAATGTCCCAGACAGGCACACATAAACACATCTCTGAGGCCTACTAAAGTCACCAGAATGACTTTAGTGCTTTGATTTAAACACATATGCAAAAACCTTATTTCTAATGTGTTTAACGTATACTAAGAAAGCCTGATCTAAATGGAAATCACCAAATTTCCACCACAGTTCCCAGATTTTACTCTCAACTTTGATGGTGTGGCTATGAAATCTTCTACAGTGGTGCACAACCTTGGGGTTCTTTTTGATTCCTCACTCAACTTTGAACCTCACATGAGGGCTTTAGTTAGTTCATTTTTCCATCTGCGGAACATTGCTCGCTTGTGCCCTGTGCTGTCAGATAAAGACGCCTGTAATCCTGGTCCATGCCTTAATCTCGTCTCGTTTAGATTACTGCAACGCCCTTTTTTCTTGGCCTCCCTAAGAAATCCATACAGTCTCTCCAATATGTTCAGAATTCAGCTGCTCGAATCCTTACACACACAAAAAAATCGGCTCGTATCACACCTATTCTTTATCAGCTTCACTGGCCACCCATCCCTCCGCGTATACAGTTTAAAATCCTGCTCCTCACATATAAATCCCTTAATGGTCTGGCTCCAGATTATTTAGCGCAACTTCTACACCTCTATATCCCAAACCGAACACTTAGGTCCTCAGACACAGGTCTTCTGGTGGTTCCGAAATACAAGCTTGTCACTGCAGGGGGGCTCATTCTGTGTAATGGCCCCAAAACTGTGGAATGCCCTCCCACTACATCTTCACCACTGTTCATCCTTTTCCTCCTTCAAAACTCAGCTTAAAACTCACCTTTTCTCTCAGCATTTTCTCTCTTCTTCTCTCATATTGTGGTTTATTTTTTTTCCATAGGATTTTTGTAAAGTGACCTTGGGTACTAGAAAGGCGCTATATAAGTTTAACTTTATTATTATTATTATTATTTTAAGCCATTCTACTTGCAGGATAGTGGCCAGGTCACTACGTGATGCTGGTGGAGGAAAATGTTTCCAAAATACCCCAAAGTGGCTCAATAATATTTAGATCTGGTGACTGTGCAGACCATCACTGATCCACCCCCATGCTTCACTCTGGGCAACAGTCTGGGTGGTTCGCTTCTTTAGGACTTCTCCACACCGTAACTCTCCTGGATGTGGGGGAAACAGTGAAGGTGGACTCATCAGAGAACAATACATTGAAAACCATTGCACCATTGAAACCGACGTTTGGCTTTAGCACGAGTGACCAAAGGTTTGGCTATAGCATCCTGGATGTGTATATTGACCCTGTGGAGCTCCCGGTGGACAGTT
>NC_135227.1:20638980-20658980 GCF_052324685.1 Brachyhypopomus gauderio
AGATGGGGTTGGGCTCAGGCTCCTCCCACACAGACAGGGTGGCTCCTCCCACACAGACAAGGCCAGGCTCTTCCCACACAGACAAGGCCAGGCTCCTCCCACACAGACAAGGTGGCTCCTCCCACACAGAGAGGGTGGGCTGACCAGACATCTCTCTTCTAGTGCTTTTTCCAGCATGCCTGCTGGGAGCTGCTGATTGCAGGTCATGAGGCTCTGACACATTTATAATGTAATCGCCGTGTTTAATCCATGGTTTAGGTCTCATGGCATGATTACCAGAAATGTACTGACCACACCTCTTTCCTCCACAGATGAGGTACAAGGACACCCCCCACAAGAGGGGCAGGGTCAGAGGTCAGATGATAACTCCTGTTTTTCCTTTGTTTCATGTCTTCAGCTATCGTGCTGGATTGAGATTGTGAATTAATCAGATTACAGAAAACTGTCAGATTACTTCTCAGCCCGCGTTCTGTATGTTGATACAGTAAATCAGTGTGAACTGACCAATGATATGATAAAGATATGTATTCATAATATGTATTCATAATATGTATTTATAATATGTATTTATAGAAATAAATCCTCTTCTTGTTTTGCAAACAAGTTCATCAAACAACATACATTACAAATACAAGTAATGTAGATTTAATACAAGATTTGCAGCAGTAAGAATGTTTAAGCTTTAGTGAACACACTTCTTGAATTTCTGCATAAATTGCTGCTAAAATGTAAACTGATTTAAGTCATAATAACAACTAAAGGCTGTATGTAATAACACATGTATGTAAAAACACATGCAGTATTTGGTCTCTACAGTAATACAGTTTGCATTTCACATTATCACATTATCGTTGTTCAACATATGGATTAAAACTGCCTAGTACTGAATACTATGCTGAATTTTCCATTTTCCATGTTTTTATGGATTTTTCAAAGTTCTTCCATTGGGGCAAAGCTACATCAGGTGGAGAACTACAAAAGTGGTAGAGAGCTACATCAGTAGTAGAGTTACATCAATAGTAGAGCTACATCAATAGTAGAGCTACATCAGTAGTAGAGCTACATCAATAGTAGAGCTACATCAGTAGTAGAGCTACATCAGTAGTAGAGCTACATCAATAGTAGAACTACATCAATAGTAGAGCTTCATCAGTAGTAGAGCTACATCAGTAGTAGAGCTACATCAGTAGTAGAACTACATCAATAGTAGAACTACATAAATAGTAGAGCTACATCAATAGTAGAGTTTCATCAATAGTAGAGCTACATCAATAGTAGAGCTTCATCAATAGTAGAGCTACATCAGTAGTAGAGCTACATCAATAGTAGAGCTACATCAGTAGTAGAGCTACATCAGTAGTAGAGCTACATCCGTAGTAGAGCTTCATCAATAGTAGAGCTACATCAATAGTAGAGCTACATCAGTAGTAGAGCTACATCAATAGTAGAACTACATCAATAGTAGAGCTACATCAATAGTAGAGCTACATCAGTAGTAGAGCTACATCCGTAGTAGAGCTTCATCAATAGTAGAGCTACATCAATAGTAGAGCTACATCAATAGTAGAACTACATCAATAGTAGAGCTACATCAATAGTAGAGCTACATCAGTAGTAGAGCTACATCAGTAGTAGAGCTACATCAGTAGTAGAGCTACATCCGTAGTAGAGCTTCATCAATAGTAGAGCTACATCAATAGTAGAGCTACATCAGTAGTAGAGCTACATCAATAGTAGAACTACATCAATAGTAGAGCTACATCAATAGTAGAGCTACATCAGTAGTAGAGCTACATCCATAGTAGAGCTTCATCAATAGTAGAGCTACATCAATAGTAGAGCTACATCAATAGTAGAGCTACATCAATAGTAGAACTACATCAATAGTAGAGCTACATCAGTAGTAGAGCTACATCAGTAGTAGAGCTACATCAATAGTAGAGCTACATCAGTAGTAGAGCTACATCAGTAGTAGAGCTACATCAATAGTAGAGCTACATCAATAGTAGAGCTACATCTGTAGTAGAGCTTCATCAATAGTAGAGCTACATCAATAGTAGAGCTACATCTGTAGTAGAGCTTCATCAATAGTAGAGCTACATCAGTAGTAGAGCTACATCAGTAGTAGAGCTACATCAATAGTAGAGCTACATCAATAGTAGAGCTACATCAATAGTAGAGCTACATCAGTAAACACTACATTAGTCATAGAACTACATCAGTGATCGCTACAAGAGCAGAACTACATCATTGAGCTATTTCAGTAGAAGAACTACATCAAAATATACAATGGCGTATTATAATGAGGGTGTAGTGTGTTATAATGAGGGTTTAGTGTGTTATAATGAGGGTTTAGTTTTTTGTATTGAGGTTGTAGTGTGTTATAATGAGGTTGTAGTGTGTTATAATGAGGGTTTAGTGTGTTATAATGAGGGTTTAGTGTTTTGTAATGAGGTTGAAGTGTGTTATGTGGGTTTAGTGGGTTATAATGAGGTTGCAGTGTGTTATGAGGGTTTAGTGTGTTATAATGAGGGTTTCGTTTTTTTGTATTGAGGTTGTAGTGTGTTATAATGAGGGTTTAGTGTTTTGTAATGGGGTTGTAGTGTGTTATGTGGGTTTAGTGGGTTATAATGAGGTTGCAGTGTGTTATGAGGGTTTAGTGTGCTATAATGAGGGTTTAGTTTTTTGTATTGAGGTTGTAGTGTGTTATAATGAGGATTTAGTGTTTTGTAATGAGGTTGAAGTGTGTTATAATGAGGATTTTGTGTGCTATAATAAGGGGTTAGTGTGTTAAAATGAGGTTGTAGAGTGTTATGAGGGTTTAGTGTGTTAAAATGAGGTTATAGTGTGGTGTGAGGGTTTCGTGTGTTATGAGGTTGTAGTGTGTTATAATGAGGGTTTAGTGTTTTGTAATGAGGTTGAAGTGTGTTATAATGAGGGTTTAGTGTATTATAATAAGGGGTTAGTGTGTTAAAATTAGGTTGTAGAGTGTTATAAGGGTTTATTGTGTTAAAATGAGGTTATAGTGTGTTGTGAGGGTTTCTTGTGTTATAATGAGGTTGTAGTGTGTTATAATGAGGGTTTAGTGTCTTGGAATGAGGTTGTAGGGTGTCATGTGGGTTTAGTGTGTTATAATGAGGTTGCAGTGTGTTAAAATTAGGGTTTAGTGTTTTATAATGAGGTTGTTGCATGTTATAATAAGGGTTTTGTGTGTTATAATGAGGTTGTAGTGTGTTATAATGAGGGTTCAGTGTGTTATAATGAGGCTTTTGTGCTTGTAATGAGGTTGTAGAGCATTATAATGAGGTTGTAGTGTGTTATAATGAGGGTTTAGTGTGTTATAATGAGGTTGTAGTGTGTTGTAATGAGGGTTTATAGTGTTATAATGTGGTTTTATTGTGTTATAATGAAGGTTTAGTGTGTTATAATGAGGTTGTAGTGTGTTATAATGAGGTTGTACTGTGTTATGAGGGTTTAGTGTTTTGTAATGAGGATATTATGAGTGCAGCTCATGTGCACAAAGCATCCATTCCATTTTCTGGAGTTCAGATATGGAATGGATGGTATAAATAAAAAATTAGGTTACATTGTGGGTTAGGGTTAGAGTTGAAATAGGCAGGAATATGGGTTATTTGGGGTTATTTTAGAGTTAGGGGTTGTTAGTGTTAGGGTCCGGGTAGAGTTAGGGTAGGGATAGGGAAAGGGGTTAGATGTAAGGTTAGGGGTTGAGTTAGGGGTAGGGCTAGAGGTAGGGTTGGGGTTAGGGTAGAGTTAGAGTTAGGGGTTGGTTTAAGGTCAAGTTTTGGGTTAGGATTAGGGTTAGGGGTCGGGTTTAAAGAGGCAGTACCATGGTATGGGGAAGTGAATGTCAACAAGGCTGAGAAAAGGCCTTTACGTTCTGTAGTGATGGGACCAGTGGTCTACTCTGTGACAGGTGACAGCATTATATAAACATGTCATAAAATACTACTGAATATCTTCTGAATAGCATGTAGTGTTTATTCTATCAGGGAACTGTGGGGCGGTTTATTATTCAGACGGTGGTTTGCACTGAGGTGGGAGGCTGGACCCAGCAGGCCTAATAACTGATGCTTTGCTGCACTTCTGTTTTAATGCAAATCAGCAGCAGTAGAGCAAACAGGGTCTGGGTTATTCCTCCAGCGGCATTTTGCCCTCACATACTTAACACCTCTTCCTCAAAACCGTCTTCATAATCCATGCACAATGCGACCCAAAGAACAACATTTAAATTCTAATACTTTGGTCGGTCGTAATCTGATAGGCATGCAAAAAAGTTTTTCAAACCACAATCCGAACTATAAACGAGGAATCAAATAAAAGGAAAAAAACAGAATTTGCCTGAGATTTGCCTAAACCTCCACAAAACAACAATGAGTGCTTCACTATTGAATATTTTATACACTACAAGGTTCAAGGCAGTTATACAAATGACAGTTCTACTGCAAATTCACATCTATTGAAAGAGGATATTAAATATTATCAGTGTTGAATTGTTTATTTATTATGTGGGTCAAGCCCAAACAACCAACACACCCAACACACATAGCAGGAGGTCAACAGTGTGTGTGGTATCTATCTGTCTAACCTCCAAAGGCAGATCATTCACTAAAACTTAATAAAAAAATATCGCTTAAAATATCATATCATATAATAATCATACACTAGAAATTTAATATTTATGTAAATCATGCAAACATGATTAGATTATATGTGATTATATTCGTTAATATAAATTCGTTAAATATTGGGTTGTGATGACATTGCAGTTCTTTAAGTAACCTGTAGGTGGCAGCAGTTGTCACTTCTCTACTTTTATGATTTTAAAATAGACCCAAAGAATGCAGCAGCTGCAGAAAACATATATGGGATTACAGAAGGTGAGGAGGGGACAAAGTGATGTGATCCTTTTATGATGAAAGATTTGGGTGAGGTACATGTGCAGCTAAGAGCAATGTAAACATTTACAGAGGTACATGTGCAGCTAAGAGCAATGTAAACATTTACAGAGATATATGTACAGCTAAGAGCAATGTAAACATTTACAGAAATACATGTGCAGTTAAGAGCAATGTAAACATTTACAGAGATATATGTGCAGCTAAGAGCAATGTAAACATTTACAGAGATACATGTGCAGCTAAGAGCAATGTAAACATTTACAGTGAGATATCTGTGCAGTTAAGAGTGTATACCTGTGCAGTTTACGGGAGTGCATACATTTACACCGAGGTTGTGGCAAGGCTTTCACAACATGTAGTAGTGCAAACCTCGCTGTTAATGTTGTAGTGTGGCATTAAGTTCCAGCAGCTGTTTCACTAAATCAAACTGATTGATAGCAACCCTCCGTTCTGGAGCACTGTTCTGAACAAGAATGTGAAGTCTTGAACTAAGTGCATATTTATTCTGTTGTGGTCAGAATTATTCTGTGTATGGAGGTCAGATCAGTGCAGGCATTGATGAAACAGTCCATAATTTTCTTAATATTTTAAAGTCAAGTCATGGACAATTCCCCATAGAGTTTTGCCATTTTGCAAAACCACATAGTAAGCAACCAAGTAAGCTGAAAGCTGACTGACTGATGTCTGCCATTTTGTAGATATATTAAAGGCCCTGAGTTGGACTTGCATGTAGAATCTGTACCAAGTTTCACATTAGTCAGACTTTCAATGTGTATGATCACATTTTTTAGATTTTTCAGCACTACCTACAGACAAAGTTTTGTGGCAATCTATCATTAAAAGTTGATAAATATGATTTTGCAAACCAATGAAATGATCTAAAATTGTAAGTGGGTGCAGTGGGTACAATATGGTTCTGAGAGATTTTGTTGAGTGTCTGCAGGTCTTACTGTGTGGTGTCTGTAGGTCTTAGTGTGTGGATTCTATCACGTATGCACGAGCACGTATGCACGAGCACGTACGCACGAGGACAGCGGAAGACTCCATACTCTACATATCTGCATCATAGTGATACTGACACTGGTCCAGTCAGCAGTGGTCTAGTAGTCAGTAACTGACCATTGAAGAAATGGACAAAGCTGAGTGGCAAACTGTACACGCCATCATGATAGAGAAGTACGCCCGGACCCCACAACCTACGCCCGGACCCCACAACCTACGCCCATATCTCACAACCTACACCTGGATCTCACAACCTCTGGCCAGATCCGACAATCTACGCCTGGATCCCACAACTTACGCCCGAATCTTCTGTGGGTGTGTGCAGCCCCGTCACTCTTACTGAAATTTTGAGCTGTAAAAAAATGACCAAAAAGGCAGAAAACATGAAACTCTCTCTCAGCCCCAACTACAACCAAACTAACCCCAAACGAAACCCACGTCACATCCGCTGATAATGGGGATGTATTAGACTTCAGAGCAGAAAGAGTGACGACGTGCTGAGTCATATTTAACTCTGGCTGAGATTTCCAGAAAGCCTAAGGACATCTCAGCCTGTATTTCCTGCACTAAATAATTCACCGCGGCAGTGTGCTGCGCTTCTTTAATGTCATAGACATGGTCACAAAAATGGCTCTAAATATGAATAACACAAGTTACAAGAATGTCTAATATAAGAGACTGCCCAGTTCATTATTCTTGTTGTTGCTGTTTTGACATCATCTGTCTGCCACGCAGTAATTATCGTTGTACTGTGCGTTGTTGTAACGTAGTTAGAAAAGTAAAATCTAAAATAAAATCATCTTCTCCACGTGCAGACACTGCTCTGCGGTTTGTATGTTCGATTAAAAAGCAGCACCTCAAATCTGGCACCACGTGGTCTGCAGCCTGTTCAGTATAGATGCAAAGGTTGATGATGCAAATGCATTTGCGAAGAAGTGAGCTGATGACGCCAAATGTCTGATGTGAGACGGAAATTATCGCACTGTTGCTAAGTCAGAAATTATAGCTACGCCCAAACCCAGTGGCACTCTTATCAGGATCGTATCAGTCATGAGCAGACCTAACGTTTAAGTAGACGCACAGCACATACACCTGACCTGTGAACACAGGAAGGCAAACAGTCTGATAAGAATATTAGCTGTGATGATACACAGGGACACAAAGCAAAGCAGCTGGTTAGGAGACAGTAAACTGGGACCAGATCTTTTGAGGAAACCTGTACTCAAAACAAAAGAAATTGCATGGGCCGAAAGACACAAGAATACTGAGAGTCCAGCTTCGTGCGGAATGCTGTAATTGCGGCCCGGGCCTCGCGCGCTGAATGGGCCGGTGAGAGTCCGCGAACGCGCTCCAGCACGAGCGTCTCGGTGAATGTACCGCTCATTACAGCCGGGCTGGTACCAGTCCGAGAATCCGCGAGACATGTTCTCCTTCATTAGCGATGGAGAGATCTGAGAGAGAGAGAGTAATGAAAGCATGATCCCTCGGTTGTGTCTTCACGCATACAAGCGTCCAGGCAACAAGGCCGTTGGTTGAAGTAGTCACTCTAACTCTAACCATCCACCTGCCTTATTGTGCGCGTCTGCTCTCTACTCATGCGATGACAGCCCGCTCATCTCTGCCGCTAATGGTCACATGCTTGTCTGTCAATTATCATCATTACCTCCGAACAAACCGCTGGAGATGCAGACGGGCCCCCAGCAGGCGAACTGTCGCCTCATTCTGAAGTAGCTGATTGAATTACGATGAGCTGTACACCATCCTTACCTTACGAATCTGGTAGTTCTGATCAAAGTGACTGTCCATACACATTATGTAGCACACATGAATGACTAAACTGGCTTTCATACATCCAGATCATTGTCTGCTATACTAACACAGTTCAGCCGCTGCTACAGAGAGAGTAATCACTGTTGGCTTAGCTGTTGGACAGTTGAAATGTCAATATAACTACACATTTCACACAAACAGTGGAGATACACACCGCAGTGACACGGCTCTCCCGTCCCCGTTGGGGCACGGTATTATCAGACAGTACACGCATCAGACACCCAGAGCTGCGCAACACTGGTCCAACACCACTAATGGGAATGTACTGGTCCATAATTAAAGGAACAACCTTCATAATGGTGTGTGTGTGTGTGTGTGTGTGTGTGTGTGTGTGTGTGTGTGTGTGTGTGTGTGTGTGTGTGTGTGTGTGTGTGTGTGTGTGTGTTTGCGTATGTGTGTTTAGTGCTTTCTCTGACTTCAATCACTCCACCGACAAACAATTCTGGTCCGCTATACCTGCTTCCAGCTCGTCGGGCCACAGAACTATGATAGATAGATAAAAGCCGGTGTCTGTGGGTTTGTGTATTAAATAAAAGAGATGGATGTCCCGACGGCCGGCTGTTTGGCATGGCCTGATGCGACTCATTTATCTAAATGTAGCTGTGGCAGACAAGGCCCAGGGCTGACAGAAATGACCCATAATTTGCTGCTAACTGCAGCAGCGGGTTCTGTAATAAAAGCTTTTCATTAGAGCTGTACAGCTTGCACCGGGCGCAACTTAGCGAAAGGGCTCTTCCTCTAATTGCTAACCGTTACAAATATGGTCCATTTGGCTGGGAGAGTGTGGAGTGGAGGAGTGGAGGGGTGGAGGGGTGGAGGGGTGGAGGAGAGGAGGGGTGTGCCAGAGGTCTGTGCCCCCCCCCTCCACCAAAGCACGCTAATAATTGAACAATTAAACTTTAGCAGCATAATTACCTCTCCAGTCACAACACAAAAAAAATCTAGCTGTGTAAATTCTCCAGGGCCAAAGTGAGAGTAAACACAGTCTGGCCCTGAGGGGCCGCGTGACCCTGCTGGGCCGCGTGACCCTGCTGGGCCGCGTGACCCAGTTCTGCAGCCTCTTATTCATAGTGCATTCCTATTTTTTTGGCGTCCTGCACTGAGCAAACCGTCCACAGATTTGTGCGCAGAAATAACCGGCGTGTGAAGCAGGAGTAAACCCTGACCCAGCCCGTCAGAATCTCTAACGGCGCGGCAGACGTGCCCTGCGGCAGACGTGTGCCGCCACAGACGTGTGCCGTCACAGACGTGCGCCACACACCCCAACGCTGCGAGGCAGAGCACACACTGGGCCCGTCTGGCCCGCCAGGCTGAGGGCCATTACTCTGTGCTCTTAACAGGTTCATAATTTCCAGATAAATCCTTTTCTGCCTGAATCTCCTCAGCGTGACAGTGGGGAGGAGCAGCAGCTCAGACGTGAGGCCGTGTTTGTCCGCCTCAGTGGGACAGCTGTTGTCCAATTACACCAACGCATAATGATGCTAATCATAAATTAGCATGTTAACATGGGCCATACAGAGACAAGGGAAGACAAAGATCTGATCAACACGTGTGTGTGTGTGTGTGTGTGTGTGTGTGTGTGTGTGTGTGTGTGGGGCGGGGGTGTATCTGTTTCTTTTAACACCCTGTAGTAACAACAATAAATAATAATAATAATAACAATAATAATAACCTTCAAAACATAGCTACTCTAACCTTCTGCCATGATGCTGCATCCTGTGTTAGGATCATGAAGATAGATAGTGTTGTCATGTGTGTGTATGTGTGTGTGTGTGTGTTGTTCGTGTGTGTGCCTTAGCCTGCGTTGACCTCTCTTTTGCCGAAAAAGCCCCTCTCAATCACAATTGCGCACAAAACATAAACACAAAACAGCAGCACGCTGCCAGGGGTCGGCGCTGCTCAGATCAGCAGGTGTGCTGGAGGGGTTTTGACCTGTTCCTCCACACACACAAAGACACTGATCTGAGCAGCTTTTGTCCTACACCCTCCCTGCCAATTAAAAGCTGCCGGTTTGATGTCCCAATTAGCCTCGACTTGCACCCATACCGTGTGTGTGTGTGTGTGTGTGTGTGTGTGTGTGTGTGTGTATGTGTGTGTGTGTGTGTGTGTGAATATTTGTGCTGAAAAAAAAAAATACAAAAGAAAAGAATTGATACAATTATTGGTGTGCTTTGTGTTATTGAGAATTTGCTGACATGCAGTAATCTGTAATCATTGGGCATCAGTGTGGATGTCTTGCAGTCAAACATTCACACCTCCACTTACAGTGATAACTCACTCACACACATTAACTCACTCATGTCGCCTTCGTTCATGTATTCTGTAATAATGCATTCACATGTCTATTTAAAGCAGCCTTGAGTTCTATATCTTGAGTTCACATTGAGTCTGTTTAGAAATTCAGCAGATTCATTTTCTACACTCAGTACACTGAGTCAATAATGAGGTTAAGTTAAAACTGGAGCTCTGTCCTGTCAACACATCCTAGCTGTTGCTTTGACAAATTCACTTTTTCTATGGCAATCAAATCTGACTACAAACAAATTTCACCAGCATTTACATTGTGCTGTAAAAATTCTTTGGAAGAGAGCTAGTCCACTGTTGACCCGACACACACTTCCATGTTAGTAGTAACTGTCGGTTGCCCACATGTGAGATGTCTGGCTTTGCATTAGCCTAGCTAGCTAAACAAATAACATTTCTGCATGCAAACCCTGCGCACGCAATGAAGGCCTGTTTAGTATCAGCTGGAAGTAATTTTCCTCTGCACTAAGTGCTACGCCTTCCTAAATGCTCTCTGTCGTTGAGTGGCACACTTGTTCAGATGTGGAATGAACTAGGAACTCGCTTTGCGAGTCGTGTTACGTGCCACAGAGTCAATGCAACACCTCAAATGCAGACGCAGACGCAGACTCCTGCTGACAGTTTGTGGTCTGTTCCACGTACAACTACCATTAGCCACACTGTGCACCTTCAGTCACGAGCTTATTCACACACTATTGAATGACACTGTTGAATGATTTACACACAACTAGGGCAAGATTTTCCTACCTGCTCCTTGACAAATTGAGAGGTACACAGCAGACCCTGCAGGACAAATTGTGTGTGTGTGTGCGTGCGTGTGTTTGTGTTACCTGCTTGGACTCAGCAGCTTACCTAAAGAGCCCAAAGGTTGGATTAGCTGGTGTTAAGTTGATATTAGTCTGTGGTTGGTTGATTAGTCTGTGATTAGTTGATGTTGTGTTAGTGTATTGGAGCAGGGACAACAATGGCGTCACCACACCGCATCACTGTCGTTGAGGGTTCTTGGACATTGTGGTTCTGTCAATGCCAGGATGTAGCCATATCTCAACACTAGGTGGCGCCCCTTCTCTTTCACAGCACCTGGCGACAACCCGATTATGTTATCACCAATATAACAATATGACACCAATATCAGAAATCTGCTCGCGGGTCATTAGCTATTCTTGCGTGATTGACTGTTCTTAAATGACTCGGAGGATTAGCAATTCATCCAAGAAATATATGGCGTGTAATAGGCAAACAAAAGCCTACCTGTGTAACGACCTACCTTTTCTGCACTATATCATGATCTACATTAAAAAATGGCCGCAGTAGCCGTCGTTGTAAATGAGATTCTGTGTTTCACTCACGCTGCCTGTGCTATATTTCCTATAGCAGCTCACAGTAGGGAGTCTCTCCATCTCCTTCGTAAAACAGCCATTTCTGAGCCTAAGAGAAGCAGCTGTTCTGGGGTCTGTCCTGGTGGTGTGTGTGCTAATACCTTATTTTTTGTGCACACAAAAGGGGTTTCTTATTAATAACACATCGGGTGCCATGTTTCTTAAGTGAAACTCATATCAAACCAGGAAAACTGACAGAATTTAGATGTGTATGTTTCTGAACAATAAAACAGCTTATTCGACCCTGTCACTGGGGACTGGGACCTGTATTCAAGACCTGTTTCATCCCTTTGATTCAAGTCCATCTGCTTGAACCAACATGTCCACGTATTTTCCTGAAGAAAGAGAAACGGTTCTTTTTGTATACTCTAATCGTGTTCTACGCGATTATCGACAACTCAAATGAGTCTTTGACCACTCGAGTGGTGGGCTCACTGCACTCCAAAACTCCAGTTCATTTGAACACGCTCCACTTTGGGGTTTGCATTGTTTTATTTCCCGTTTACATTTAGCGAATATCCGGTGTGGTTTCAGTACAGTTCGGTATCTTTGCATACACTTAACTAGATGTACCTCCTCAAGCGCATTGATGTGTGCTCTTACACTGTTAAACTGGACATATTTGAGTTAATTTACTGACCCTCTCTGTGTCGTGTTGAATGGGGGCCTGTAATGATCACTGAATAAGGACTTGAAGACTGTGGGATCTTTCTTTGCTGTAGCAGCACTATCAGTTCTCTTACCGACCTCGGGCCCCTGTGACTGTAATTACCCTCTGTGATTTATCTGTGATTAACACGCCTGTAAGTTACACGGCTCCTTAAAGCACGACTATACGCTATTTCTACTTTCCCCCCCAAACAGGCGCAATCCTGCGCTAGGATGAATGTGCGTGACTCCGGCGGGAGCATATGGTATATTTCTCTGGCATGAATAATTCAGACGAAATGAGCGAAAATTAGTCGGCTCGGTTACTGCCGAGTTTGTTCCGCATTAATTTCGCGGACGTTTTCTAAATGAGGCCGTCGGGCTAAAAACAGAGCCATTCTGGAGGTAGTTAGGAGAGAAGATGCTCCAGCGAGCGTCTTGTTGGTAGACACACACCTGCGTTTGTAAATAAGTCTGAAGTCTGAGCCCACAGTGGCACCAAGCGCTCCAATAACCGAGACACTCAACCACTGTCATTAGTGCAGACCTGCTGGGGAGTGTAACTCACTCGGAAGAGAAAGCTGTTGAATGATGTGTAGCCCAGCGCACACAGCTTCCCCACAGTGTTGGGTCACCCCACTGCGCCCCTCATTTACTGTGCTGGGATCACTCGGTCACTCCAGCCTTGAGGTCCAGTGGATGAACAACGAAAGGCATAGAGGAACAATAAGGTGAGAATATGAGCTTCACACGCCCTTACGTGGCGTTAGCGACTTCACATTGGTTCTAATGGACCCTCCACTGGAAACTCGGGAGAAGAGGAAAATCAGGAAATAAATAATGGAAATTGAGTTTAGTGAATTTAGGCTGTACAAAATCATTATTTATTGACAAATGAACCAGTAATAATAATAATAATAATAATAATAATAATAATAATAATAATAATAATAATAATAATAATAATAATAATACATTTTATTTCAAGGCGCCTTTCTGGACATTCAAGAACACCGTACATACAATAAAATACAAGTGAAATATAGTACACACAATAGAAAACAATACAATAAGACTAAAACAAAATTTAAAAATCTTATAAAATCAGGCAAAATGTTTAAAAAATGTTATAATGTTCCAGTTCTACCCGTGGTCGCCAACATGATCTCACACCTGGAAATTCAAACCACTTTGCTGACCCAGTTTGGAAAGGCTACAGAAGGTTAAGGTTAGAGCTAATATTAGATATTGGGTTCGAAATGTACTGTTTCATGATTCTGTGAACACCACGGACGTAGTTTTGGGGGGGGACGGGGGGGACATGTCCCCCCCACTTTTTCAAAAGCCGGTTTTGGTCCCCCCCAGTTTTTACAGTTTTTTTGGTCCCCCCCAGTTTTTACAGTTAAAACCAAATAGCGTAGCTATAATAGTTAAAACCAAATAGCGACAAATCTAGCACTAGGATCATGCAGCTCCGAGCTCCCCCCCCCCCCCGCTCAACAATTTTTGTTCACAGCGCTCAACAATTTTCATTCAACACCCCCCCCCCCCCCGCTCAACAGTTCGCCACCCCAGGTTGTGTCCCCCCCCCCCCCCCACTTATGAAATCAAAACTACGTCCATGGTGAACACAATTCTGCTTGTACGAGAAATCTGATTATTTTAGAGATAGAAATTGGACAAGTATTTATAACTTAATCCTCCCACCAGAACCTATGCACAGCCAACGTAGTGAGAGAAATTATTAAACCGTAGCAACAGTAAAATTCCAAGCACTTCCGGTCTGTAGACCTGCCCCAGATGACCGTTATAGTGATCATTATAGACCGCCATTCAACACGAGAGAGGATCAGTACGTTAACTCAAATATTTCCAGTTTAACAGTGTAAGATCTTTACCACGTCTGCTGTCAGTCTCATTTTAGTACCACTTCTCTGTTTTCATTTGGGCCTGTCCCGGAAATAATGGCTGATCTTAAACAATTCCAACTATATTGGTATGTATCCTTGAAGTATTGGTTAATTGTTTTGTATTCTTCCGTCCTGAGTTATACTGTACATTAACTATGTCATATTCTATGTGACACGTGACATGATTAATCCAAACATGTAAACAAAAGACGTACAGCAGTCTGTCCCCCAGTCTGTCCCCCAGTACGTCCCTCAGTCTGTCCCCAGTCTGTCCTCAGTACGTCCCCCAGTCTGTCCCCAGTACGTCCCCCAGTCTGTCCTCAGTACGTCCCCCAGTCTGTCCCCAAGTCTGTCCCCAGTACGTTCCCCAGTCTGTCCCCCAGTACGTCCCCCAGTCTGTCCCCAAGTCTGTCCCCCAGTATGCAGGCATCTTCCACTCTGGACGGGTAGGCTTGGATGTCTTGATTTTGGGAAATGTCAGACTTTCTGCTACAGTTTTATGATGGCAAAACAGTCTGATCTTCCATAAAGATCACAGAAAAAAACAGAATAGTCACAGAGAAGCAACAGAGCAGTCAGAGAGAAGCAATGTCCATTAAAAGGGCTCGTAATTGTAAATAGCCTAGACGCAGATGACTCCTGATGAGATTCGCGGAAGTGTATCGCTTGAAACATTTACACACTGAGCACTGAGTGAAGTGTGTGTGTGTCTCTCCGTCTGTCCGTCTGTGTTTGAGTCTGTGTGTGTGTGTGTGTGTGTGTGTGTGTGTGTGTGTGTGTCTCCCCCTGTCAGGAGAATGTCACTTCACTGCTGGAGAATTTAACGTTGCTTTTAACCTGTGCTGCCATGTAATTACCTTGACATTTACCCTTCATTAAATCAACTCCCTCCCCAGCCGATTTATCTCCCTCACTCGCCGTATTGTGGCCTGCACGGTAGTAATTATGCATGTTAATATGATTGTGTGTCATGTAAAACAGCGCCTGGCTATTGGCTTTGAGATGTGCTCGGTAAATACTGCACTAGCGCTCCGTACTGCGCGTTATCAGAGCACAGTCGGAGAGCGAAGGGCAGAAACGCTATTAAATGTGTGTATGATGAGTTTGAATCAGAGAGTCAGCAATAAGGGAAATATCAGTCGTTCCCGTCTTCTGCCCCGCTCCCTCCATTGCTGCCGTTATTACGGGGAATTGGTGCAGGCAGTAACGATCCACCGGGGACTCGTCAATCAACGCTCCCCACGCCACCGCGAATTGAAATTTCATCTGCATTTGAATTAGCAGCATTATTCGCCAATTTAGCTCAGAGTGAACATTTTTCCATTGGAGATGGAATTAAATTAGAAAATGAGTGAGTCTTTAATTTCCAGATTATAAATCAGGGAATATAATTCACCTCTGCATACCTTAAGGGCAAGCACATTATCCTAAGTGACGTTTTATCTCCTGCGCGTGAAGCTGATGTCCTGATGTCCTGAAGTGTCACACAAATCTCGTCTCTCACCCGCAATGGTGGAATACACCTTGTCTCTCAGAGTAAGACATAACATTAGCACCACTTCCTGCTCAAGAGCTTATTTGACATGAAATTGGGTATTTCAGCCGAACCCATAAACGCCGCAGTAAAAGGAGTTCTCAAAAGTGGAAAAAATTCCAGCGAGTCGATTATTTAAATCTGAATTGAAATGTCTCTTAAGACACTGTCAAAAGGGCTGCGTGTTGGTGGAGTTCACCGAAATACAGTTAGGTTCAAACTGAGCTCAGTATCCGACTGGCAAATCAGTTAAACACACTTTTATTCTTTAAGGGTACAATCTGTGAACATGTACTAGTTTTATAGCGTAGGCCTATATGGAGCGTTAAAAAGTTAATTGTCCAACATTTCTGACTGGTAAAACTAATGTGGGTGTGAAGTATGTATCCGAACTAATGTGTGAAGTATACAGGATAATTATACTATTGGGTGGAGAATGTAGGTTCAAGAGATGATGGCCATTTATTCAAGAGTTTTTATTCTCTTTCAGATTCACATCAGACTCACTGGCTCATAAAGTAAAACCAGCTGAACCAATTTACCTTTGTGTTTACATGGATAGATTAAATGGATCAGAATAGAATAGCTTTATTGCCACTGCGAAAGAACAATAACATTTGTTCCAATCACAAATATGTTATATTGACAACATCTCAACATTAATGTTTTAACTAGCAAAAATCCAAACTCAGTAGCAAGAAATGCAGGGTGGAGGAGAGATGTTTGCTACACCTGCAGCTCCATCAGCTCCTCCAGGGTGGAGAAGAGATGTCTGCTACACCTGCAGCTCCATCAGCTCCTTCAGGGTGGAGGAGAGATGTCTGCTACAACTCCACCCCCATCAGCTCCTTCAGGGTGGAGGAGAGGTATCTGCTTTACATAATGACTTCAGTACCAACTTTATGATTTTCATAGTAATAGTCCATCTTGTAAAATATGATCCTGGCACCTGGTTTATGATCCTTGTGACAGGCAGTTCAGGTGAATATGGTGTGCTTAGGCCTTATTAAATATGAATAAACCATTTAAACCCAAATAATGCTATCTGTCCACCCCAGAGTGACATGAGTGAGATCACAGAGTGCTAAATATTTGTATGTCAGGGGGACAGGATGGGAAATGTGTGAGAGCTAGGTGTAAATTGAGCTGTTTGTGACAGATTAATAAGACAAATTTAAAGCAAACTGCTCTTAATAAGATAAACTGTTATTTTTACTGTTCTTAATTAGATAAAAATATCTAGTACATATGCAATCATGTTAGTTGTGTGTTGAAAAGCACCCCAAGATTGAATGCAATATTTCATATATGAGAGGCTCTACATTATACTATATTGTTTTTTAACTGTACTGTACATCTAAGCAACACAACATGGCACTTTTTTTAACTTATAAGGTGCTTTTTACACACTTTACAGAATTTGTTTTTTTAAACAAAAAGTGCTCTTTTACAGTAAGTAAATTGCATGGTTTAATATGGAGATGCTATCAATATATGAGCTGATGTTGCCAAACCATCTCAATGTGTGAAATACAGACCAAGTTTAAACCATGACCCAGGGTAGGTCAGTCCCACCCACACACACACACACACACACACACACACACACACACACACACACACACACACACACACACACACACACACACACACAACTAGCTGGGTGTAATGGTGCCTTTTAGTCAAACCAGGAGTCACAGTATCTGTGTATGAATATTAATAACAACACTTTTAAAATGTTACCGACCTAAATGTGGGACTGTGGCTATGGCTAATCGTGGGTAAAAGCCCATTACATTGCTAACGGCTGTGCTGACGGTGGACTGCACCTCATCAAGGTCAGTTTGAGATGATTTCCAGCCTGGAGACATGGACATGGTACCGACTTCACCACCAGCAGCAGCCATTATGAAAATGGTTCCGTTTAAAACCATCCATGAAGTGAAGCAGGTGAGTAATGTATGCTAACGCTAATAGACGCGGAGCAAGAGGCAGATACTGTGGGCATGTACTGTGGGTTCCTCTGTGTTTGGAAACATCCAGCTTTCACAGTTGATAGGGAACATGCTCTTTTAATGTTGAAACTTTAATACAAAGCTGATGTTGTATCTCTGGCAAAATTACACGCAAGTGTTAAATCAGGCTGTGTTATCTCAGCAGATAGCAGCACGTCTCGGTCCAGCTCTGCTCTGGAGGACAGAAGACCAACCCATACGATAGCTGTATGATTAGGGTTATGATTGAGGTTAAGGTTAGGGTCAGACTGGTCTAGTCTCCTGGTTATAGAATCAGACTGGTCTAGTCTCCTGGTTATAGAATCAGACTGGTCCGGTATCCTGGTTATAGAATCAGACTGGTCTAGTCTCCTGGTTATAGAATCAGACTGGTCCGGTCTCCTGGTTATAGAATCAGACTGGTCTAGTCTCCTGGTTATAGAATCAGACTGGTCCGGTCTCCTGGTTATAGAGTCAGACTGGTCTAGTCTCCTGGTTATAGAGTCAGACTGGTCCGGTCTCCTGGTTATAGAATCAGACTGGTCCGGTCTCCTGGTTATAGAATCAGACTGGTCCGGTATCCTGGTTATAGAATCAGACTGGTCTAGTCTCCTGGTTATAGAATCAGACTGGTCCGGTCTCCTGGTTATAGAATCAGACTGGTCTAGTCTCCTGGTTATAGAATCAGACTGGTCCGGTCTCCTGGTTATAAAGTCAGACTGGTCTAGTCTCCTGGTTATAGAATCAGACTGGTCCGGTCTCCTGGTTATAGAATCAGACTGGTCTAGTTTCCTGGTTATAGAGTCAGACTGGTCCGGTCTCCTGGTTATAGAGTCAGACTGGTCCAGTCTCCTTGGACAGGACCAGACACACAACACCCATGTTGCAGGCTCTGCACACGTTAGCAGTTCAAGACAAGGGGGGACTGAACTCGAACCTTATAAGACACAATGTGGTGAAGGTCTCCTTGAGGCTGAGGATGATGAAGGACTAGCGAGTGTGGGGAGGATGAAGGGGGGTGGTATTAAGACTTGAGCATTCTCAGATCAAAACCTGACTGCTTGAGTGGGGCCTCGCAGCTCTAATCACCAGAGCATGAAACAGAAGCGTGCCGTGCCGTGCCACAGAGGCTAACGCAGCACCAGGAGGATTGTGGGAACGGGCAACACAAACAGCACGGCCGCGCTGCACCACGCCGCTGTATCCTGGCGATCCATCACCACGGTGACGTGGCCTTCACCACTGCAGCATGACAAATGACGGGTGATGTGATTGAAGCCTGACAGAATTACCCCGTGTTTTATAATAATGTCCTGCAGCCGGCCCCCTGCTCCACCATAAACACAGATCCATCACAGCTGTGTCACAGCCAGAATGGGTGATCAGCGAATTTCGCCTCCTCGACTCCAAAGTTGCGGGCGAGTGTCAAAACAGCTTCGCCGCAGCCCCGACACTGACAAATACTCACAGTGACAGAGCCACAAATCACCGCACAGAGGAGTTTTAAAACTCAATATTCACCGGGCGAGCGTGAGCGGCGTCTCGTTAGACGCGTAATACGGGCTCTTCAGCCCCGCCACACTCTTCTGTTATTACTGTATTGACAGCAACTATAATAAAGTTGTGTTCTTTGGAAAACCGGGGAGATGAGAGGAGGGAGATGGAGGAGAAGAGAGAGAGGGAGATGGAGGAGAAGAGAGAGAGGGGGAGATGGAGAAAAGAGGAAGGAAGATGGAGGAGAAGAGAGAGATAAGGAGATGGAGGAGAAGAGAGAGGGAGGAAGATGGAGGAGAAGAGAGAGAGAGGGAGATGGAGGAGAAGAGAGAGAGGGAGATGGAGAAGAATAGAGTGGGAGGGAGATGGAGGAGAAGAGAGGGAGGGAGATGGAGGAGAAGAGAGAGGGAGATGGAGAAGAATAGAGTGGGAGGGAGATGGAGGAGAAGAGAGAGGGAGGGAGATGGAGGAGAAGAGAGAGAGGGAGGGAGATGGAGAAGAATAGAGTGGGAGGGAGATGGAGGAGAAGAGAGAGAGAGGGAGATGGAGGAGAAGAGAGAGGGAGGGAGATGGAGGAGAAGAGAGAGAAAGGGAGATGGAGGAGAAGAGAGAGAGGGAGATGGAGGAGAAGAGAGAGAGGGAGATGGAGGAGAAGAGAGGGAGATGGAGGAGAAGAGAGAGGTAGAGTAACATCAGCTGTTGAAGCAGCTGTAAGTTCACCTGCTGGATGAGGGTGAAATAGCTCAGTGATTGAAAAATGTTTTGGCAAAAATGGCACCACCCCCCCCCCCCCCAAGCAGCCCACATTCAGGGTGACTGATGAGTCAGTGGTGGTGGTGTTTCTTTCTTTTTCCTAATGGCAACCCTGTGGAAACATGCACAAGCAGGCCTGCGAAATTGAAGCTAAGAGTCCTCATTCATTGTCTGTCTTGTCTGTCTTGTCTGTCTGTCTGTCTGTCTGTCTGTCTGTCTGTCTGTCTGTCTGT
>NC_135227.1:20661480-20663980 GCF_052324685.1 Brachyhypopomus gauderio
GACCATCTGTGTGAGCGACCGTCTGTGTGAGGGGACTGTCTGTGTGAGGGGACCGTCTGTGTGAGGGACCGTCTGTGTGAGGGGACCGTCTGTGTGAGGGACCGTCTGTGTGAGAGGACCGTCTGTGTGAGGGGACCGTCTATGTGAGGGACCATCTGTATGAGGGGACCGTCTGTGTGAGGGGACCGTCTATGTGAGGGACCGTCTGTGTGAGGGACCATCTGTATGAGGGGACTGTCTGTGTGAGGGGACCGTCTGTGTGAGGGACCGTCTGTGTGACTGGACCGTATGTGTGAGTAACCGTCTGTGTGAGGGACCGTCTGTGTGAAGGATCGTCTGTGTGAGGGACCATCTGTGTGACTGGACCGTCTGTGTGAGGGGACCATCTGTGTGAGGGACAGTCTGTGTGAGGGGACCGTCTGTGTGAGGGGACCATCTGTGTGAGGGACAGTCTGTGTGAGGGGACCGTCTGTGTGAGGGATCGTCTGTGTGAGGGGACCGTCTGTGTGAGGGGACCATCTGTGTGAGCGACCATCTGTGTGAGCGACCATCTGTGTGAGCGACCGTCTGTGTGAGGGACCGTCTGTGTGAGGGACTGTCTGTGTGAGGGGACCATCTGTGTGAGCGACCGTCTGTGTGAGGGGACGTCTGTGTGAGGGGACCGTCTGTGTGAGGGACCGTCTGTGTGACTGGACCGTCTGTGTGAGGGATCGTCTGTGTGACTGGACCGTCTGTGTGAGGGACCGTCTGTGTGACTGGACCGTCTGTGTGAGGGACCGTCTGTGTGAGGGGACCGTCTGTGTGAGGGACCGTCTATGTGAGGGACCGTCTGTGTGAGGGACCATCTGTATGAGGGGACTGTCTGTGTGAGGGGACCGTCTGTGTGAGGGACCGTCTGTGTGACTGGACCGTATGTGTGAGTAACCGTCTGTGTGAGGGACCGTCTGTGTGAAGGATCGTCTGTGTGAAGGATCGTCTGTGTGAGGGACCGTCTGTGTGAGGGACCGTCTGTGTGAGGGAACCATCTGTGTGAGGGACAGTCTGTGTGAGGGGACCGTCTGTGTGAGGGGACCGTTTGTGTGAGGGGACCATCTATGTGAGCGACCATCTGTGTGAGCGACCGTCTGTGTGAGGGACAGTCTGTGTGAGGGACTGTCTGTGTGAGGGACTGTCTGTGTGAGGGGACCATCTGTGTGAGCAACCGTCTGTGTGAGGGGACTGTCTGTGTGAGGGGACCGTCTGTGTGAGGGACCGTCTGTGTGACTGGACCGTCTGTGTGAGGGACCGTCTGTGTGAGGGATCATCTGTGTGAGGGACCGTCTGTGTGACTGGACCGTCTGTGTGAGGAACAGTCTGTGTGAGGGGACCGTCTGTGTGAGGGGACCATCTGTGTGAGGGGACTGTCTGTGTGAGGGGACCGTCTGTATTAGGGGACGTCTGTGTGAGGGGACCGTCTGTGTGAGGGGACCGTCTATGTGAGGGACCGTCTGTGTGAGGGACCATCTGTATGAGGGGACTGTCTGTGTGAGGGGACCGTCTGTGTGAGGGACCGTCTGTGTGACTGGACCGTATGTGTGAGTAACCGTCTGTGTGAGGGACCGTCTGTGTGAAGGATCGTCTGTGTGAGGGACCGTCTGTGTGAGGGACCGTCTGTGTGACTGGACCGTCTGTGTGAGGGACCGTCTGTGTGAGGGGACCATCTGTGTGAGGGACAGTCTGTGTGAGGGGACCGTCTTTGTGAGGGGACCATCTGTGTGAGGGACCGTCTGTGTGAGGGGACCGTCTGTGTGACTGGACCATCTGTGTGAAGGACCGTCTGTGTGAGGGACCGTCTGTGTGAGGTACCGTCTGTGTGAGGGACCGTCTGTGTGAGGGATCGTCTGTGTGAGGGGATTCGCTTGTCTGCTTTAGTATTGGCATTGCTGGGATTTGTAGAAATGGGGTTCAAAATAAAATGTAAATTTGTGTACCTAATCTATCTCTCTTTGTGTCTCTTTCTTTCTGTCCCTCTCTCTCCCACTTTGACCCTGTGTCTCTCTTGCTGACAGAATCTTTCTTTGGGGCAGAGCAAATCAAGAAAGAGAGCATCTGGCTGAAAAGGTGAGTGGAGACAAGAACAAATGGATAAGAAGCTTTAAGCTCAGCAGGAAGAGTATAGAGCAGGGGTACTCAACTGGCGGACCGCGGTCCGGATCCGGACCCGAACGCAGTCCTGTCCGGACCCAATCTCATTCCTGATTAACTGGATACGGACTAAAACAAAACCGTAGCATTTATTTCAGGGCTATTGAAAAAACACTCCGTCACGAGTGTTACGTTCGCCACCCCCGCTCAACAACAAGCCTGCCTGGTTGACGCTTCGCGAGCGGCGCGAGGGTCCGCGCGGCGAAAATGACGTAATCGCTGTGGCTCCGCGTGTGCGCGAGTGCCTCGCGCGCTGTCGGTTCGAGAGGTCGTGCACCTCTCGAATTTTGTAACTTCGCGCCGCGCTTCAGCGCAA
>NC_135227.1:20668980-20671480 GCF_052324685.1 Brachyhypopomus gauderio
CAACTACACTCCATCTCAATCTCCCTCTAGGCAAATGAGGCATGTGTGAGTTGACTGGGGAAGAGAATGATAAACAAATATGCATCCATCGTGCCTGCAGGGGGCAGGCTGTTCTGTGAAGGCCTGGGACAAGTGTGTAAGCCAGGTTTGTGTGTGTGTTTGTGTGTTTGTGTGTGTCTGTGTGTGCGTACCTCTCTCCCTACCTCTCCTTGTCTTTAGCAGGTAAATAATGCATGCGTTCGTGTGCTGTCAGCATTGGCGAGGGGCATTAGGAGAGTATGGCGTGGCTGTGGTTATAAATACAGGAACCGTGCATGAGCCACAGTGTGTGAACCTGGATCAACAGCTCCAGAAGTCCAGCTGCTCTATGAAACGACCTGTTTGATGCCAGGAAATGTTGCTAACTGTTCCATTTCTGAGCGATGGAAAATCAACTTAGCAGGGAGGGGGGTGGGGGGGTTGGTTACCCTAGCGAAGCTTAAGGGCCAACGAAATAAGGGATTAAAATTCATTATTGTAGTGGCTGGCTATCTAATGCTGGCTGTCTAACTCTGTCTAACTAATCTAGGCTGTCTGATGCTAGGTGTCTAACACTAACTGTCTAATGCTACCTGTCTAAGCTTAGCTGTATAATGTATAAAGATAATGTCTAAGCCTAGCAGTATATTGCTAGCTGTCCAATGCTAGCTGTACAATGCTAGCTGTCCAGGGTTAGCTGTCTAATGCTAGCTGTCCAGTGCTAGCTCTCTAACCCTAGATGTCTAATGCTACCTGTCTACCTTTAGCTCTCTAATGCTACCTGTCTCAGCCTAGCTGTATAATGATAGCTGTCTAACGCTAGCTGTCCAATGCTAGCTGTTTAACCCTAGCTGTCCATTGCTAGCTGTTTAAGGGTGAGGGCTTAAGACTTTTCCTTTTTTCTTTCTTCCTGCTTTTTTTCTGTTTGACAATGGGAAAGCGAAGTGGCCCATACTGTGGTGTAGCCCTGTGGTGGGGGTCAGGCAGGGTTGTGGGGTGACGCCTGCTGCCACTGGGCCCCATTACTGAGCCCATTTGTATAGCGCGCTGTAATTACACAGGCCTGAGCCCCCGGGCAGACCGTGACCGATCTTACCTTTCAGAAATATACGATTCAAACACAATATAATTATGGCTGTATTAAATGAGTAATGAAGCAGATTTCTGTGCTCAGTCGTCATTTGTAAATATTCCGGGGGTAATTCTTGAATTTTTTCCACATAAATTCATTCCACACGTAAATTTATTTTATTATTTATTTATCATTTATTCCACAAATAAAAAATATCATTTATTTATCATTTATCATATTATTTATCATTTATCATTTATTTATCATTTATTCCACAAATAAAGAGAGCTCTTACGATAAAGGTGGACCTTGTGAAGTTTCTTGAAGTCTCATTCCTAATTGTTCTGGTGAGGAGAGACACTGAGGTGAGTGTGGAGTTGATCAGTGAGACCTCAGTATGAGGCATCAGATAAAATCAGGAGGTGATTTTATCAGTTGCTAAAATCAAATCAGCTTGTGCTCCTAACAGGCCTGTGGACATTTAGCGTAGTTTCTGCATTTCCACTCACTTTTAAATGCTAAAAAATTACGTGGTGGTTTTGAAATAAAATTCGCCTGTGTTCCGGCACACCTCGTATGTTTTTGACAACGGTGCTGCGTTTCGATAGGCAATCCATTTCTTCCCTCTGAATAAAGTGTACCCTTTTTTATGTGAGATGAAAATGTCAGTAATTTATTTAAGATTGATGACATCTTACATTTGTACCCAATAAATGAAAAATAGATGAGCCCCCAGTTCTCTCTGTTTTAATATTTAAGGCGATATTAAAGCTCTCAGCCCGAGCGTAGAAGTAGTTTTATTTAAGAGGGATAAGACTACTGGGCATTGTTTGCTGAGCAGCACATGCATATTTGATGCTCTTCTCGCCTCTGTGAGTCACTCAGTAGCGTTGGAAATCGTTCCTGTGTTGCAGTCAGTACAAAAATACTTAAGAGGAGGTAAAATTGCATTGCTTTTCTCCCTTGATGTTTAATAGCTTTTCTTTGCATTGGCAGCGTGTGTTCTCCTATCCTGCTTCCTCGGAGGTGTGTGAGTGTATGATGGTTCAGTAAAGGTGTCTCCAGGTGTGTATCCGCATGTTGTCATGGAAAGGAAGTGATGTGGTATGAGTCATCTAACCTTCTTCTAAGTACTTATTGGTTAGAGAAGAATGTTACACACATCTGTGTGAGCCCACTGTCACTTTAAAATCACACACCACTGATCAGTGACTTCAATCGCACTTTAAAATCACAACTCCATACACATATAAGGATGGGTTTTACAGCCAGAGACACGTAAGCATGACACTCAAGCCCAACAGATACATGTAATGCCATACTTTACCGTCTGTGTCCTATTTACATTACATTCTTCTGTGTGTACAACAAACAAACAAAAACTGAATACTAAATGTTATTGTACATTTA
>NC_135227.1:20676480-20792686 GCF_052324685.1 Brachyhypopomus gauderio
ATGTAATGGAGACACCGGACCTGCTGTGAGAGAGACCAGCAGCACACACGTAATGGAGACACTGGACCTGCTGTGAGAGAGACCAGCAGCACACACGCTATGGAGACACTGAACCTGCTGTGAGAGAGACCAGCAGCACACACGCTATGAAGACACCGGACCTGCTGTGAGAAAGACCAGCAGCACACACGTAATGGAGACACCAGACCTTCTGTGAGAGAGACCAGCAGCACACACGCTATGGAGACACCGGACCTGCTGTGAGAGAGACCAGCAGCACACATGTAATGGAGACACCGGACTTGCTGTGAGAGAGACCAGCAGCACACACGTAATGGAGACACTGGACCTGCTGTGAGAGAGACCAGCAGCACACACGCTATGGAGACACTGAACCTGCTGTGAGAGAGACCAGCAGCACACACGCTATGGAGACACTGGACCTGCTGTGAGAGAGACCAGCAGCACACATGTAATGGAGACACCGGACCTGCTGTGAGAGAGACCAGCAGCACACACGTAATGGAGACACTGGACCTGCTGTGAGAGAGACCAGCAGCACACACGCTATGAAGACACCGGACCTGCTGTGAGAAAGACCAGCAGCACACACGTAATGGAGACACCAGACCTTCTGTGAGAGAGACCAGCAGCACACACGCTATGGAGACACCGGACCTGCTGTGAGAGAGACCAGCAGCACACATGTAATGGAGACACCGGACTTGCTGTGAGAGAGACCAGCAGCACACACGTAATGGAGACACTGGACCTGCTGTGAGAGAGACCAGCAGCACACACGCTATGGAGACACTGAACCTGCTGTGAGAGAGACCAGCAGCAAACACGCTATGGAGACACCGGACCTGCTGTGAGAGAGACCAGCAGCACACACGTAATGGATACACCAGACCTTCTGTGAGAGAGACCAGCAGCACACACGCTGTGGAGACACTGAACCTGCTGTGAGAGATACCAGCAGCACACACGCTATGGAGACACTGGACCTGCCGTGAGAGAGACCAGCAGCACACACACAATGGAGACACCAGACCTGCTGTGAGAGAGACCAGCAGCACACACGTAATGGAGACACCAGACCTTCTGTGAGAGAGACCAGCAGCACACACGCTATGGAGACACCGAATCTGCTGTGAGAGAGACCAGCAGCACACACGCTATGGAGACACTGAACCTGCCGTGAGAGAGACCAGCAGCACACACGCAATCGAGACACCGGACCTGCTGTGAGAGAGACCAGCAGCACACACGTAATGGAGACACCAGACCTTCTGTGAGAGAGATTAGCAGCACACACGCTATGGAGACACCGAATCTGCTGTGAGAGAGACCAGCAGCACACACGCTATGGAGACACTGGACCTGCCGTGAGAGAGACCAGCAGCACACACGCAATGGAGACACCGGACCTGCTGTGAGAGAGACCAGCAACACACACGCTATGGAGACACCAGACCTGCTGTGAGAGAAACCAGCAGCACACACGCTATGGAGACACCAGACCTGCTGGATGTACAGCCTGAGCTTTCCAGATAGTTCTCAGCATAAGCCAAATTGTGTTGCTTTATAAATGCTACACAAAGCTTGAGATGATAGCTGAGATCGTTCTGCAGATCAGATGATAGCTAAGATCGTTCTGCAGCACACCACATGCCACTGCACCACGCTGGTCTTCAGCATCTCGTTTAGTCCTGTTGTTCGTTCCGGTGAGAATCTCACCCACATACTCTCACCCACACTACTCTCACCCACACACACTACATTCACCCACACACTCTTACCCACACACACTACTCTCACCCACACACACTACATTCACCCACACACTCTTACCCACACACACTACTCTCACCCACACACACTACATTCACCCACACACTCTTACCCACACACACTACTCTCACCCACACACACTACATTCACCCACACACTCTTACCCACACACACTACTCTCACCCACACACACTACATTCACCCACACACTCTTACCCACACACACTACACTCACCCACACACATTACATTCACCCACACACTCTCACCCACACACACTACACTCACCACACACACTACTCACCCACACTACTCTCACCCACACACACTACATTCAACCACACACACTACATTCACCCACACACACTACTCTCACCCACACACACTACATTCACCCACACACTCTTACCCACACACACTACTCTCACCCACACACACTACATTCACCCACACACTCTTACCCACACACACTACACTCACCCACACACATTACATTCACCCACACACTCTCACCCACACACACTACACCCACCACACACACTACATTCACCCACACACTCTCACCCACACACACTACATTCACCCACACTACTCTCACCCACATACTCTAAACCAGAGGTACTCAACTGGCGGACCGCGGTCCGGATCCGGACCCGAATGCAGTCCTGTCCGGACCCAATCTCATTCCTGATTAACTAGATACGGACCCAAAAAATATATATATTTATTAATTTTGACGGGAGAATAAATTTTAAACCGGAGCATTTATTTCAGGGCTATTGAAAAAACACTCCGTCACGAGTGTTACGTTTGCCACCCCCCCTCCCCCTCCCCGCTCAACAACTTACATTCACCCCCGCCGCCCCGCCCGGACCTCAGGTCACAGCTATCTGCCAAAACTGGACCGCGGAAAAATATAGTTGAGTACCCCTGCTCTAAACTCACCCACACATTCTCACCCACATACTCTAAACTCACCCACACACACTACATTCACCCACACACTCTCACCCACACACTCTCACCCACACACTCAACACTAATCTCTCCACCTCTCTCTTCTCACCAGACGGGGGCACTGTGTCCAAGTTCTGCAAGGCAGCCAGGACTTCAGAACACACAAAGAAGACGTTAATCCTGTTCCTGTCCTGCTCAGAATACTCTGTGATTTTTGTCAGATTGATGAGAACAAAACCACCTGAATAAAAACGTCATTTTTTGGTGAAATCAAAATGCTTTAAACAATACCTGGATTTTTGAATTCTTGTTGCCTGTGACATTTCAATGGTGGGCTGTCTTATGTGGTTTTAGTCACATTTTACTCATTAAGTTAAAACTAATGAGACATATATAATTTATATATGACGTAGTTAACTTGGCAGGAATCAATCGTATAGTTGTAGCTGGGGCAGTCATGGTCCTGTGGTAGGGAACTGGTCTTGTGACCGGAGGGTCATGGGCTTGACTCCCAGACCTGACTGAGGCCATGACCTTGAGCAAGGCACCTAACTTCAACTGCTCCCTGTGTGCTGGGCTAGGGCTGCCCACCGCTCTGGGCATGTGTGATCCACTTTTTAAATGTTTTTTTTTTATTAATTTAATTGTGCCACATTTGTCAATTGTGATTTTTCACCGCAATCGAAATTTGTCCTCCACATTTACCCATCTGTGCAGTTAGAACACACACACACACACACACACTAGTGATTACTAGGGGGCTGTGGTACACACACACACACACACACTAGTGATTACTAGGGGTCTGTGGTGCACACATGCCCAGAGCGGTGGGCAGCCCTACCTGGGGTTAGGTGCCTTGCTCAAGGGCACCTCAGTCATGGCCTCAGGCCTGGGACTCGAACCCACGACCTTCCGATCACTACCACAGGACCATGACTGCCCCCACAACCCCCTAGTGATCACTAATGTGTGTGTGTGTGTGTGTGTACCACAGCCCTCTAGTAATCACTAGTGTGTGTGTGTGTGTGTGTGTGTGTGTGTACCACAGCCCTCTAGTAATCACTAGTGTGTGTGTGTGTGTGTGTGTGTGTGTACCACAGCCCTCTAGTGATCACTAGTGTGTGTGTGTGTGTGTGTGTGTGTGTGTGTGTGTGTGTTTACTGCACAGATGGGCAAATGTGGAGGACAAATTTCGATTGCAGTGAAAAATCACAATTGACAAATGTGGCACATTTCACATTTCAGCTGTGTGTTCAAAGTGCAGTGTGTCTGCTGATCTGTCTACATGAAGTTTGTTAGCTGGTTCCTGCAGTAGTGTGCTTCAGACTGTTGGGAGCTAAATATCCAGCTACTCTTGGTGACATCGTCTGCCTCTCTCGTTGACATGCATGGGCTGTGCCGTTTCAGTATGATGTCCAGTAATCGCAGCTACAGGACGGCTGGATGCCAGTGTGAAGGAGGCCAGTCTGTGATGTGGGCATGGGCCAGTGGGTATTTACATGGAGAGGTAGCGTTAGCGTTAGCAGAGAGGCAGCATTAGCAGGCTTAGTGAGGGTTAGTCAGGCCAGAGAGGGTAAGAGCTTACACTGAGCTCATATCTGAGCAACACCAGGGCTGTAGGGTTTTAGTGGTTGGTGGGTTAGGTTAGAGGAAGTAGGGTATTATGTGGCATTAGGAAAAACTCAGCCTCAATGGACGGAAGGACGGACATGTACGGTGATGAAGGACATGTACATGATGAAGGACATGTACGGTGATGATGAAGGACATGCACGGTGATGATGAAGGACATGTACGTGATGAAGGACATGTATGGTGATGATGAAGGACATGTACGGTGATGATGAAGGACATGTACGTGATGAAGGACATGTACGGTGATGATGGACATATACGGTGATGATGAAGGACATGTACGATGATGAAGGACATGTACGGTGATGATGAAGGACATGTACGGTGATGAAGGACATGTATGGTGATGATGAAGGACATGCACGGTGATGATGAAGGACATGTACGTGATGAAGGACATGTATGGTGATGATGAAGGACATGTACGTGATGAAGGACATGTACGGTGATGATGGACATGTACGATGATGATGAAGGACATGTACGTGATGAAGGACATGTACGGTGATGATGAAGGACATGTACGATGATGATGAAGGACATGTACGTGATGAAGGACATGTGCGGTGATGATGAAGGACATGTACGATGATGATGAAGGACATGTACGGTGATGATGAAGGACATGTACGGTGATGATGAAGGACATGTGCGGTGATGATGAAGGACATGTACGTGATGAAGGACATGTACGATGATGATGAAGGACATGTACGGTGATGATGAAGGACATGTACAATGATGATGGACATGTATGGTGATGATGAAGGACATGTACGGTGATGAAGGACATGTACGGTGATGATAAAGGACATGTACAATGATGATGGACATGTACAGTGATGAAGGACATGTACGGTGATGATGAAGGACATGTACGGTGATGAAGGACATGTACGGTGATGATAAAGGACATGTACAATGATGATGGACATGTACGGTGATGATGAAGGACATGTACGGTGATGATGAAGGACATGTACGTGATGAAGGACATGTGCGGTGATGAAGGACATGTGCGGTGATGAAGGACATGTACGGTGATGATGAAGGACATGTACGTGATGAAGGACATGTACGGTGATCAAGGACATGTACGGTGATGATGAAGGACATGTACAATGATGAAGGACATGTACGGTGATGAAGGACATGTACGGTGATGATAAAGGACATGTACAATGATGATGGACATGTACGGTGATGATGAAGGACATGTACGGTGATGATGAAGGACATGTACGATGATGATAAAGGACATGTACGGTGATGATGAAGGACATGTACGTGATGAAGGACATGTACGGTGATGATGAAGGACATGTACGATGATGAAGGACATGTACGGTGATGAAGGACATGTACGTGATGAAGGACATGTACGGTGATGATGAAGGACATGTACGGTGATGAAGGACATGTATGGTGATGATGAAGGACATGTACGATGATGAAGGACATGTACGATGATGATAAAGGACATGTACGGTGATGAAGGACATGTACGGTGATGAAGGACATGTATGGTGATGATGAAGGACATGTACGATGATGAAGGACATGTACGATGATGAAGGACATGTACGGTGATGAAGGACATGTATGGTGATGATGAAGGACATGTACAATGATGAAGGACATGTACGTGATGAAGGACATGTACGGTGATGATGAAGTACATGTACAATGATGAAGGACATGTACGATGATGAAGGACATGTATGGTGATGATGAAGGACATGTATGGTGATGAAGGACATGTACGGTGATGATAAAGGACATGTACAATGATGATGGACATGTACGGTGATGATGAAGGACATGTACGATGATGATAAAGGACATGTACGGTGATGATGAAGGACATGTACGATGATGATAAAGGACATGTACGGTGATGATGAAGGACATGTACGTGATGAAGGACATGTACGGTGATGATGAAGGACATGTACGATGATGATGAAGGATATGTACGGTGATGAAGGACATATACGATGATGATGAAGGACATGTACGGTGATGAAGGACATGTACGGTGATGAAGGACATGTACGGTGATGAAGGACATGTATGGTGATGATGAAGGACATGTACGATGATGAAGGACATGTACGGTGATGAAGGACATGTACGATGATGAAGGACATGTACAATGATGAAGGACATGTACGGTGATGATGAAGGACATGTACGGTGATGATGAAGGACATGTACAATGATGAAGGACATGTACGGTGATGAAGGACATGTACGGTGATGATGAAGGACATGTACGGTGATGATGAAGGACATGTACGATGATGAAGGACATGTACGATGATGATAAAGGACATGTACGGTGATGATGAAGGACATGTACGTGATGAAGGACATGTACGGTGATGATGAAGGACATGTACGATGATGATGAAGGATATGTACGGTGATGAAGGACATATACGATGATGATGAAGGACATGTACGGTGATGATGAAGGACATGTACGGTGATGATGAAGGACATGTGCGGTGATGATGAAGGACATGTGCGGTGATGATGAAGGACATGTACGATGATGATGAAGGACATGTGCGGTGATGAAGGACATATACGGTGATGATGAAGGACATGTACGGTGATGAAGGACATGTATGATGATGATGAAGGACATGTACGGTGATGATGAAGGACATGTGCGGTGATGATGAAGGACATGTACGATGATGATGAAGGACATGTGCGGTGATGAAGGACATATACGGTGATGATGAAGGACATGTACGGTGATGAAGGACATGTATGATGATGATGAACGGACATGTATGGTGATGTAGGACATGTAGGGCTGTGTGTGTGTGTGTGTGTGTGTGTGTGTGTGTGTGTGGTACAGCAGGGCTGTGTGTGTGTGTGTGTGTGTGTGTGTGTGTGTGTGTGTGTGTGTGTGTGTGTGTGTGTGTACAGCAGGACTGTGTGTATGTGTACAGCAGGGTGGTGTGTGTGTGTGTGTGTGTGTGTGTGTGTGTGTGTGTGGTACAGCAGGGCTGTGTGTGTGTGTGTGTGTGTGTGTGTGTGTGTGTGTGTGTACAGCAGGGCTGTGTGTATGTGTACAGCAGGGTGGTGTGTGTGTGTGTGTGTGTGTGTGTGTGTGTGTGTGTGTGTGTGTGTGTGTGTGTGTGTGTGTGTACACAGCAGGGTGGTGTGTGTGTGTGTGTGTGTGTGTGTGTGTGTGTGTGTGTGTGTGTGTGTGTGTGTGTGTGTGTGTGTGTGTACACAGCAGGGTGGTGTGTGTGTTTAAGAGACCTTTCCTGCATCTTACACATTGTTCCTCTTCCCTTTAATTCATAGCTTATTTTTAACCTCCTCCATTAACACACACATACGAGCCTGTAATTACTCTCTCCCTCTCTCTCTTTCTCTCGCTCTTTCTCTCTTCTTCTCGCTCTTTCTCTTCCCCCCTCTCTCTCTCTCTCTCTCTCTCTCTCTCTCTCTCTCTCTCTCCTGCTCCTCTATTCTGGGGAAGCTTTGCCAAGCATGAATGTGCTTAATTATATAAGAAGATAATTGCATGTAAATGTGGTCCTAAAAGCGGAGGCGTGGCTAGTGTGTGCTGGCCTATCACTGCCTGCTGGCACCACTCACACTGTTTGTTTATTTTACAAGGTGGTGATTACATTGACATTGCTAATGAAGTTAATATGCTGGAAGTCTGAGTCCAAGGTGGCAGCTGCCCAATAGAACACAATTAGCAACCACACACACACACACACACACACACACACACACACACACACACACACACACACACTGAGCTGCTCAGCCTGGATCAGAGACAGTCATGGTTACTTCAGCTGTTGTGGATGAAGATCTCTCGCTGTTGTAGAAGCCCTAAATGTTGCTAACCAACCCTTACACTGAACCCTCCTCACAAAACCTCTCATATCACACACCGGTAATTATACAGGATCAACCTACAATAGACATTTTGCCATTTTTCAAGCTTTGTGTAGACCTTTGTTAGTGTGATCTTTGTTTTGTGATCTTTGTGTAGACCTTTGTTAGTGTGATCTTTGTTTTGTGATCTTTGTGTAGACCTTTGTTAGTGTGATTTTGTTTTGTGATCTTTGTGTAGACCTTTGTTAGTGTGATTTTGTTTTGTGATCTTTGTGTAGACCTTTGTTAGTGTGATATTTGAGTTGTGATCTTTGTGTAGACCTTTGTTAGTGTGATCTTTGTTTTGTGATCTTTGAGTTGTGATTTTTGTGTAGACCTTTGTTAGTGTGATCTTTGTTTTGTGATCTTTGAGTTGCTTGGCCAGTGACCCTCACTATTTCCCCCCTTGTTAAATGATGAGGTTTAAACTCCAGTCAATTTCAGTGGATGTCTAATAAAGGATTATTTATGGTGTTTTAAGCAGCAGGAGTACTGGGGGCAGGCAGTGTGAGGGCAGCTCTGGCGGGGTCCTCAGGGATGTCCCTTAGCTCCTGATGACATGAGTCGTCCATTATGGGCTAACAAGACCCTGGCGGCGGGGGGGGCGGGTGGGGGTTTATGAGCAGGGTCGTCGCCCTCGGCAACAGAAGGCTGATCCCTTGTGGGACTGTCAATGCTGGGGCCTTCCTGAGGAATCCACCCCTCCCTGCACACACACACACACACACACACATACACACACACACACACACACACGGATCTACCATGTCACCACTGTCTCAGTCCAGATGGTCCTGAAGTTGCAGTTGGCTTACAGAACCTTCTTTCAGTTTCAGCTTCCAGGATGTTAAATCACTAAAACACCAAGAAATTCTGAACTGTTTCCAAAAACAGAAATTCAATGCACAATCATAAATTTGTAAACTGAAGATTTGTTTACACTTTGTTCTGTAATTATATATTTTAAAATCTGTGGTATATTAATTTTAGAAGATTACCTCTAAAAACTTCTATCCATCTCTACTGAGGCAAGATATTGTTTACAAATAATTTAACTATAAAGAAACCATTTAGTGTGTTGAAATGTGTTCTTCATGCATTCATGGTTGGAGCTCTGTGTTGTAGAAGGGTCATATTTATGATCTGAGACACTTGCTGATTCTAGCAGATTCTAGTCTGTGTCTTGATGAAGGATTCTAGAACAGGTCCATGTCCTTCATAAGAAGAATTCTAGAACATGTTTGCGTCTTGCTGAAGGATTCTAGAACATGTCTGTTCTATAATATTGTTCTCAGCTAAGCCTCAAGACAGATGTTGAGAGTTCAATACTGAGCCCATCTTCTGACCTATCTGTCTCCGGGGCCTCCTCCACACCCTCCAGGGTGCTATGTACAAATATGATACCTTATTTACTTAAAAATATTTGTAAATGGCAGCTGGGTGAGCCATGTGTCCTTGTCAATCCCTGCCCCCTCCCCTTAATACGCACATCACCCCCCCCCCCCCACACACACACAGGTCCTATTCGAGGAATCTTCCAAAGGGAGAAATGTGACCTGAGGGAGGTGTAAGGGCCGGATGGCTGTTGGGAGTGTTGGGTGGAGGTGGCGGGCGTGAAGCGGTTGAAGTGGATGGGTGGATGTCGGTGGAGGTAGGCCACAGACGCCTGCTCTGCACCGCGCCTGTCTGCTCCTCTACCAACGTCCTTACTTGGTTTCCCTCTTAGTCCATCTGTGAGCTGGAAACAAATCAATAATACTACAATTACACTAATACTACAATACAATAATACTACATCATCGCTATAGTCACACGCAGCAGTAACAGCACTGCTAACTAGGTCATCCAATTATTTAGTATGTTTGTTGTAATGTCATTAAGAGAATTTCCACAGTCCGCAAGTGTTCTGAGCCACATACAGTCTAAACTACAAACCATAATATAACTAATTCATTAATAATATGAATAATTCATTATTCTACATGTACTTTAATTGCTTTTTAACTAAACACACAAGTGACATGTTTTGATATTCCTGTAGTTTCTGCGATGTGGAGAGCTGTCAGACAGGGCAGTGGTGATGTCTGATACTCATCACATCAGACAGGGCTAAATGCAGAGTTGTGATTATATTATATTATATATAATTATGTAATTATTTAAATACTTAAAGATTATATTAAATTCATCTTTAAAGATTTAAAAATTAAAAAAAAATGTTCTGCTCTCTCTCTCTTCCACATTCCCTCTTTTTGTCTTTCTTTCTCACTCTGTCTCTCATATGATCAAAATCAAAGCACTTTCTCCACATTTCTGATGCTGTAATAGATCAGAGTGAGTGGTGATCAATCAGAGTGCATTAATTCGTGTTTCTGAGAGCCACTCTGGTTTCAGCGGGGCAGGGCGTGAGGGGGAGCCGTTCCTGGAAGAAACACGTTGCTTCTGGACCTGAATCTTTGAGGTAATAAATTGACATTTCGATTAGATGGCCTTCATGCGCAGTCCCTCAGGAAACAAACACGCCTCAAGAAACCAAATAGTGCAAAACGACAGACGGAAAGACCAGCCATTGATTTTCTTTCTTTCCTTTTTTTAAATCTATGATGCATGAATGTAGAATGTAGAGTGGAGAATGTAGAATGGAGAATGGAGAATGTAGAGTGGAGAATGTAGAATGGAGAATGTAGAATGTAGAGTGGAAAATGTAGTATGTAGAATGTAGAGTGGAGAATGTAGAATGTAGAGTGGAGAATGTAGAATGTAGAGTGGAGAATGTAGAATGCAGAGTGGAGAATGTAGTATGTAGAGTGGAAAATGTAGTATGTAGAATGCAGAGTGGAGAATGTAGAATGTAGAGTGGAGAATGTAGAATGCAGAGTGGAGAATGTAGTATGTAGAATGTAGAGTGGAGAATGTAGAATGTAGAGTGGAAAATGTAGAGTGGAAAATGTAGAGTGGAGAATGTAGAATGTAGAGTGGAGAGTAGAATGTAGAATGTAGAGTGGAGAATGTAGAATGCAGAGTGGAGAATGTAGTATGTAGAGTGGAAAATGTAGTATGTAGAATGCAGAGTGGAGAATGTAGAATGTAGAGTGGAGAATGTAGAATGCAGAGTGGAGAATGTAGTATGTAGAATGTAGAGTGGAGAATGTAGAATGTAGAGTGGAAAATGTAGAGTGGAAAATGTAGAGTGGAGAATGTAGAATGTAGAGTGGAGAATGTAGAGTGGAAATTGTAGAGTGTAGAGTGGAAAATGTAGTATGTAGAATGCAGAGTGGAGAATGTAGAGTGGAGAATGTAGAATGTAGAGTGGAAAATGTAGTATGTAGAATGTAGAGTGGAGAATGTAGAGTGGAAAATGTAGAGTTGAGAATGTAGAATGTAGAGTGGAGAATGTAGAATGTAGGGTGGAGAGTGGAGAATGTAGAATGTAGAGTGGAGAATGTAGAGTAGAGAATGTAGAGTGTAGAATGTAGAGTGGAGAATGTAGAATGTAGAGTGGAGAATGTAGAATGTTGAGTGGAGAATGTAGAATGCAGAGTGGAGAATGTAGAATGTAGAATATAGAGTGGAGAATGTAGAATGTAGAGTGGAGAATGTAGAGTGGAGAATGTAGAATGTAGAGTGGAGAATGTAGAATGTAGAGTGGAGAATGTAGAATGTAGAGTGGAGAATGTAGAATGTTGAGTGGAGAATGTAGAATGCAGAGTGGAGAATGTAGAGTGGAGAATGTAGAGTGGAAAATGTAGAGTGGAAAATGTAGTATGTAGAATGTAGAGTGGAAAATGTAGAGTGGAGAATGTAGAATGTAGAGTGGAGAATGTAGAGTGGAGAATGTAGAATGTAGAATGTAGGGTGGAGAGTGGAGACTGTAGAATGTAGAGTAGAGAATGTAGAGTGTAGAATGTAGAGTGGAGAATGTAGAATGTAGGGTGGAGAGTGGAGAATGTAGAATGTAGAGTGGAAAATGTAGAGTAGAGAACGTAGAATGTAGAGTGGAGAATGTAGAGTGGAGAATGTAGAATGTAGAGTGGAGAATGTAGAGTGGAGAATGTAGAATGTAGAGTGGAGAATGTAGAATGTAGAGTGGAGAATGTAGAATGTAGAGTGGAGAATGTAGAATGCAGAGTGGAGAATGTAGAATGTAGAGTGGAGAATGTAGAATGCAGAGTGGAGAATGTAGTATGTAGAGTGGAGAATGTAGAATGCAGAGTGGAGAATGTAGAATGTAGAGTGGAGAATGTAGAATGCAGAGTGGAGAATGTAGTATGTAGAGTGGAGAATGTAGAATGTAGAATGTAGAGTGGAGAGTGGAGAATGTAGAATGCAGAGTGGAGAGTGTAGAATGTAGAGTGGAGAATGTAGAATGTAGAGTGGAGAGTAGAATGTAGAATGCAGAGTGGAGAATGTAGTATGTAGAGTGGAGAATGTAGAATGTAGAGTGGAGAATGTAGTATGTAGAATGTAGAGTGGAGAATGTAGAATGTAGAGTGGAGAATGTAGAATGTAGAGTGGAGAGTGGATAATGTAGAATGCTGAGTGGAGAATGTAGAATGTAGAGTGGAGAGTGGTTAATGTAGAATGTAGGGTGGAGAATGTAGAATGTAGAGTGGAGAATGTAGAATGTAGGGTGGAGAATGTAGAGTGTTGAATTGATTTTCTTCCTTGTAATCTTTATAATCAAACTGTCTCACCGGTGTTTGTCTCACCGAAACGTCTGATCTCACACTGCAGTCTGATCTCACACTTAGGTCTGATCTCACACTTAGGTCTGATCTCACACTGCAGTCTGATCCACTACCATCGTCTCCATCGTCTCACTGTGGAGCACCAGTATAGTGACAAAAACAGTGAATTATGTTTGTCTTTGTGATACATTGGAGAGAGAGAACTGTTTTCCCTTCATGTAAACCACAGATGTAGCTTTTCACAACTTTTTGGTTGTGATTCATATCTAGAACTCACGTGTCTCTTAAGTCCGTCAACCTGTCTATGACCGACAGATATGGTTATTGTGGCCTGGGTGAATCACATTAACACTAGCAGGGCATGTTAACAGACTACATGATTCAATTTGTATGGATTGATCTCAAGAGCTAGAGTTGATTAACTGTGTTTGTGTATGTCTGTCGGAAGCTCTGTTCATTTATGTGTATCTGCTTTCGTGGCTGAGTGTGTGTGTGTGTGTGGGTGTGTGTGTGTGGGTGTGTGTGTGTAGGTGTATGTGTAGTTTGTGTAAGTGTGTCTGTGTGTATGTATATGTGTATGTATGGGTGTGTGTGTGTGTTTGTGTGTGTGTCTGTGTTTGTGTATGTATGTATGTGTGTGTTTATCTTTTGACAAAACTCTTGTATTAATTAACAGTAATGATCGTTTCAATAGTAGTTTTAATGATCTGATGTACATAAGCTGATGTGTTAAAATGATCATAGTATTTTACATCAGCCTGTGACATACTCACTCAATCAGGGGTATCAGGGGTATCAGAGGGGTGATATCAGGGGTATCAGGGGTCGCAGAGGGGTGATATCAGGGGTAGCAGAGGGGTGGTATCAGGGGTCGCAGAGGGGTGATATCAGGGGTCGCAGAGGGGTGGTATCAGGGGTCGCAGAGGGGTGGTATCAGGGGTCGCAGAGGGGTGATATCAGGGGTCGCAGAGGGGTGATATCAGGGGTCGCAGAGGGGTGGTATCAGGGGTCGCAGAGGGGTGATATCAGGGGTAGCAGAGGGGTGGTATCAGGGGTCGCAGAGGGGTGATATCAGGGGTCGCAGAGGGGTGATATCAGGGGTATCAGGGGTCACAGAGGGTGGTATCAGGGGTATCAGGAGTGGAAGAGGGTGGTATTAGGGGTATCAGGGGTCACAGAGGGGTGATATCAGGGGTATCAGGGGTCGCAAAGGGGTGATATCAGGGGTCACAGAGGGGTCATATCAGGGGTCGCAGAGGGGTGATATCAGGGGTATCAGGGGTCACAGAGGGTGGTATCAGGGGTATCAGGAGTGGAAGAGGGTGGTATTAGGGGTATCAGGGGTCACAGAGGGGTGATATCAGGGGTATCGGGGGTCGCAAAGGGGTGATATCAGGGGTATCAGGGGTCACAGAGGGGTGATATCAGGGGTATCAGGGGTCACAGAGGGGTGATATCAGGGGTATCAGGGGCCGCAGAGGGGTGATATCAGGGGTATCAGGGGTGGCAGGGGGTGGTATCAGGGGTGGTAGGGGGGTGGTATAAGGGGTGGTAGGGGGTGGTATCAGGGGTGGTAGGGGGGTGGTATCAGGGGTGGTAGGGGGTAGTATCAGGGGTGGTAGGGGGTGGTATCAGGGGTGGTAGGGGGTGGTATCAGGGGTGGTATCAGGGGTGGTAGGGGGTGGTATCAGGGGTGGCAGGGGGTGGTATCAGGGGTGGTATCAGGGGTGGTAGGGGGGTGGTATCAGGGGTGGCAGGGGGTGGTATCAGGGGTGGTAGGGGGGTGGTATCAGGGGTGGTAGGGGGGTGGTATCAGGGGTGGTAGAGGGGTGGTATCAGGGGTGGTAGGGGGTGGTATCAGGGGTGGTAGGGGGTGGTATCAGGGGTGGTAGGGGGTGGTATCAGGGGTGGCAGGGGGTGGTATCAGGGGTGGTATCAGGGGTGGTAGGGGGTGGTATCAGGGGTGGTAGGGGGGTGGTATCAGGGGGTGGTATCAGGGGTGGTATCAGGGGTGGTAGGGGGGTGGTATCAGGGGTGGTAGAGGGGTGGTATCAGGGGTGGTAGGGGGGTGGTATCAGGGGTGGTAGAGGGGTGGTATTAGGGGTGGTAGGGGGTGGTATCAGGGGTGGTAGGGGGTGGTATCAGGGGTGGCAGGGGGTGGTATCAGGGGTGGTAGGGGGGTGGTATCAGGGGGTGGTATCAGGGGTGGTAGAGGGGTGGTATCAGGGGTGGTAGGGGGGTGGTATCAGGGGTGGTAGAGGGGTGGTATCAGGGGTGGTAGGGGGTGGTATCAGGGGTGGTAGGGGGTGGTATCAGGGGTGGTAGGGGGGTGGTATCAGGGGTGGTAGGGGGGTGGTATCAGGGGTGGTAGGGGGGGTGATATCAGGGGTGGTAGGGGGGTGGTATCAGGGGTGGTAGGGGGTGGTATCAGGGGTGGTAGGGGGGTGGTATCAGGGGTGGTAGGGGGTGGTATCAGGGGTGGTATCAGGGGTGGTAGGGGGTGGTATCAGGGGTGGTAGGGGGTGGTATCAGGGGGTGGTATCAGGGGGTGGTATCAGGCTGAGGGGTGGAGCAGTGATTGAGAGGGATGAAGAGAGCAGGAGAAGAAAGATAGGCATGATGACTCATTGTGTGTGTACGTGTGTGTGTGTTGAGTGGTAGTGGGGGGTGTATTTCACCAGTGGGTGGGGCAGGGACGGAGTCTGCGCGGGGTAGACTGTCTGCCTCCAGCTGGAGAATTTGAGGCTATGCGGTGAGATAATGCAGCGCAGGGGCAGAGGGCTAAGATGTCGCTTCCCTCTGTTGGCTGACAATTAAATGTGGCACCTCACGCAGATCAGTTTAACTCCTCTGGCTTTTATTTCCATTTCACTCTCTCGCTCCATTTCTCTCCTTCCTCTGCTTTCTTTACCATCATCCATTGTCTTTGATAGCCTTCCATCTCTCTCTCTCTGTGTGTGTGTGTGTGTGTGTGTGTGTGTGTGTGTGTTCGGATGACTTTCTATTGACCTGTTCTTCTCGCTCTTTCCTGCCTGGATCTCCTGACGCTGTTTTGGAGATGCTGGTCGGAAACGAAACACCGTAATAAAACAGCACTTGAAATATCAACATCGCCCTCGGCTAATGAGTCCAGCGCTAATGGGCCCTAATCGCATCTCGGCAGAGCGCATAGCCAGTTCCCCGCGCTGTAACCTGACCACACTGCTCTCCACACTATTGGAGTCTGTTCTGTAAAGAAAAATGCACTTAATTTATCGTAAAATCTATTAAAGGGATGAGTAAAAATAAAGAGGGGAGGGAGAGAGAAAGAGAGAGAGAGAAAGAGAGAAAAGAGAGAGAGAGAGAGAGAGAGAGAGAGAGAGAGAGAGAGAGAGAGAGAGAGAGAGAGAGAGAAAGATTGGGCCGGCGACGCGAGCCATTAGCTCTTTGTGTTTTGTAAAGCTAAGAGCTGCACACTGAAATACAGAGTGGCAAATACACACAGACAGACAGGGGGGAGAGACAGACAGACAGACAGGGGGGAGAGACACACAGACAGACAGGGGGGAGAGGCAGACAGACAGACAGGGGGGAGGGGCAGACAGACAGACAGGGGGGAGAGGCAGACAGACAGACGGGGGGGAGAGACACACAGACAGACAGGGGGGAGAGGCAGACAGACAGACAGGGGGGAGAGGCAGACAGACAGACGGGGGAGGGGCAGACAGACAGACAGGGGGGAGAGACACACAGACAGACAGGGGGGAGAGACACACAGACAGACAGGGGGGAGAGGCAGACAGACAGACGGGGAGGGGCAGACAGACAGACAGGGGGGAGAGACACACAGACAGACAGGGGGGAGAGACACACAGACAGACAGGGGGGAGAGGCACACAGACAGACAGGGGGGAGAGGCAGACAGACAGACAGGGGGGAGAGACACACAGACAGACAGGGGGGAGAGGCAGGCAGACAGACAGGGGGGAGAGACACACAGACAGACAGGGGGGAGAGACACACAGACAGACAGGGGGAGAGGCAGACAGACAGACAGACAGGGGGGAGAGTCACACAGACAGACAGGGGGGAGAGACACACAGACAGACAGGGGGAGAGACACAGACAGACAGGGGGAGAGACACTCAGACAGCCAGGGAAAGAGACACACAGACAGCCAGGGGGAGAGACACACAGACAGACAGGGGGAGAGACACTCAGACAGACAGGGGGAGAGACACACAGACAGACAGGGGGGAGAGGCACACAGACAGACAGGGGGGAGAGACACACAGACAGACAGGGGGAGAGACACTCAGACAGACAGGGGGAGAGACACACAGACAGACAGGGGGAGAGACACACAGACAGACAGGGGGGAGAGGCACACAGACAGACAGGGGGAGAGACACACAGACAGACAGGGGGAGAGACACACAGACAGACAGGGGGGAGAGGCACACAGACAGACAGGGGGAGAGACACACAGACAGACAGGGGGGAGAGACACACAGACAGACAGGGGGAGAGACACTCAGACAGATATACAAACAGATACACAGAGCGGGGGAGAGGATGAGGGGAGTGTTTTGTATAGAGGCAGGGGTTCTGGATAACGGCTAAATTAACTACCGTGTGCTTTTAATTTCATCTAATTACAGCCAGGAGAGTCGGGAGCGCAGCGGAGAGGCGTGCGTATTGTGCGCGAGAGGATGTGTGTATTTCGGAGCGGCGTGCGTATTGTGCGCGGGAGGATGTGTGTGTTGTGCGCGAGAGGATGTGTGTATTTCGGAGAGGCGTGCGTATTGTGCGCGGGAGGATGTGTGCGTTTCGGCTACAGCCAGTCAGGCTTTTATACGTTTTTGTTCTTTTATTCTCTCCTTTTGTAGGGGAAAAAGAGGGGGAAAAAAGCTTTGGCCCATTTTCAGTCGCAAAACGAGACAAAACAAGTCCAATAAGCACAAAATGTACTTGTTTAAATGAGCCTCTTCCCCTGTGTGGAAAACCATTAAGGCTGTTCCTGTGTTCTTTCCCTTTCTCCACGGTCTTCTGTACAGCGGTTTAGCCCTTAATAACAGCTTTTATCACATTTTGTTATTAGTCCATTAGACGGTGATATTCGTTGAGGCTAATTCTGTATTTCATTGCACATTTCATGAATTGAAAGCACCGTGAAAAAGCTTTAGTATTCAGAGTAATGCGCTTTCGATTTCAATACTATGTCCATTTAAGTGATGCGGCGGGGCTGTTTATTGAGAAATGTGTTTTTAATCTTGCGCTTGTTAACTTGCGCTTGACTGAGAAAATCCAGAAAGCGCCCAAAACACATCGCAGCTCCTGCCGCAAATCAGGAATCATTTCTCTGGGCTGAGGAACCGGCCAAGACAGAGATAGAACCGTAAAAATCTGACAAAACACAGACGAGTTGTCTTTGCCAAACTGCGCAGAACGACAATTTCTTGGACTTTCACAAGTTAAGGTGGCAAATCCAGTAAAATGTTTATACTAACTCATGCTGCTTAGGTTCGCTTTATGGGCAAACGTAATGTGCAGAGCACCGCCACTGAGTTCGGCTGCTGGTGTCTTCACGTCTACGACTAGAGATGCCGGTTTGAGACATGGCCTTAATGTTCTCCTTGACCTCTGACCTCCGCAGCTTGTTTAGTGAATTAGCAGGTGACGTCTTGAATAGTCTGTAGTCCACTAGAAAGAGAGGCCTGTTTCTCCAGGGCCGATCACAGCCATTCACGCCAATAGACTCTGCCCGTTTATTGGCTTTGACGTGCTTGATTCTAAACAGCAGTGACACAGAATTGCATCTGTGAAACCGTTTGGATTAGGTTTAGGATTAGAGTTATGTTTATGATTAGAGTTATGTTTATGATTAGAGTTAGGTTTATGATTAGTGTTAGGGTTATTATTAGAGTTAGGTTTATGATTAGAGTTAGGTTTATGATTAGAATTAGAGCTTCCAGCATCTGTCTGTTGAAGCTGATGCACTCCTGCTTTTGCTAAACAGATTTTGGCCCTTTACACTTAGGGAAAAAATAGTTCATGATCTGGAGAGTTGGACTTGTTCCTTTCCTGGGAACCCAGCCTTTCCCCAGAACACGACTTCCACAAGTTCCAACAGGCCTAATTGTCTGCAACATTTTTCAATTGGACCCGTATTGATTTGCATGGGTTTGTGTCTGTTGAATTGTCAAACAATTACAGAGTGCTTTGTGCTGCCTTTGTGCTGTCTTCATTTTGTTTAATTTGCCCAGACATAAACCTTCGGCCCCTGTGCCAACACAGCAGTGTGGATCACTATCACATAATTACAGGGCAGGCAGCAGTCTACTGTCAGTAGAGCCCGTCTACATACACACACTCCTTCTTAATTACGCATCCGATCAGCTCCTCGGCCACCACACACTGGTGTGCAAACATACACACACACACACACACACACACACACACACACACACACACACGCACACACACACACACGCACACACACACACACACATGTGCATACACACAAACACACATTTTTCTGTTAATTCCTGCCACGTGATGTGTCTGTTTTGTGCTCTTGTTTTGGATTTAATTGGACCAGCCCTGCAGTGGCTATCAGGGAGTGTGTGTGTGTGTGTGTGTGTGTGTGTGTGTGTGTATGTGTGGGTGTGTGTGTGTGTGTGTGATCCTGGATAAAAAGGAAATCAATAGTGTTTCATTAGTGTCGGGCTGTAGCACAGCTTAATTAAACTTTGCCAGACGCTTTTGCTTTAACTGGCAAAATAAAAGAGTGAAGTGGAGAGAATGAGAGCATTAGCATATCTATCAGAGACAAAACCTTACACACACACACACACACACACACACTCCTCACACACACACACACACACTCCTCACACACACACACACACACACACACACACACACACACACACACACTCCTCACACACACACACACACACACACCCACACTCCTCACACACACACACACACACACACACACACACACACACACACACACACACACCCACACTCCTCACACACACACACACACACACACAGTCACACACACACACACACACACAGTCACACACACACACACACACACACACACACACACACACACACACACACCGTACACCATATGCACACCATACACACACATCTATCAGAGACAAAACCTTACACACACACACACACACACACACACACACTCCTCACACACACACACACACACTCCTCACACACACACACACACACACACACACACACACACACACACACACACACACACACTCCTCACACACACACACACACACACACACACCCACACTCCTCACACACACACACACACACACACACACACACACACACACACACCCACACTCCTCACACACACACACACACACACACACAGTCACACACACACACACACACACAGTCACACACACACACACACACACACACACACACACACACCGTACACCATATGCACACCATACACACACATCTATCAGAGACAAAACCTTACCACACACACACACACACACACACACACACACACACACCCACACTCCTCACACACACACACACACACCAACACTCCTCACACACACACACACACACAGTCACACACACACACACACACACACACACACACACACACACACACACTCCTCACACACACACACACACACACACACACACTCCTCACACACACACACACACACACACACACACACACACACACCGTACACCATATGCACACCATACACACACATCTATCAGAGACCAAACCTCACCACACGCACACACACCATACACACACCATACACACACACCTATCAGAAACAAAACCTCACCACACACACACACACCATACACCATATACACACCATACACACACATCTATCAGAAACAAAACCTCACCACATACACACACACACACACACACACACACACACACACACACACCATACACCATATACACACATCAGAGACAAAACCTCACCATACACACACCATATATACACACATATATATATGTACACACAACATATACACACACCATACACACACACACACATACACACATGTACACACACACACCATGCACACGTATACACACATACACACCGCACACGCACCATTCACACATATATACACAAACACACACCCCATACACACACACACACCAAATACACACACACACACACCATACACACACACACATATACACATACACCACACACACTCACATATACACACCACACACACACACACACACACACAGATATACACACACACCTACACTCTCATACACCCATGCATCGAAACACACACACGCATCCTCTCTCTCTCTCCCTCTCTCTCTCTCTCTCTCTCTCACACACACACACACACACACACACATAATTTGTGACATTTCTGTCTTGCATAGTCTGCTTAAGGTACTGCTAAACTAGTTAGCAAACACCCCCCCCCCCCCCCCCCCCCCCCATTGTCTGTTGTTTTGATAATCACCCGTAATGACATCCAGCCTCAATCTAATCTTTAAACATGATTTACTGGCTAATGGAATGAGCTAGGGAGAGACAGACAGAGAGAGAGAGAGAGGGAGAGATAGAGATAGAGACAGATATATATAGAGAGACATACATATATATATATCTTCATCTTCAAGTTCACCATTATAACAGAATTATAACAGAGGTCTTCATTTCCTTAAGTGTAAAGATTCATTCATGTTGTTTTACCATAATACTGTTTTGGCAGTGCTGTAAATGAGAGAGAGAGAGAGGGGGGGGGGGTTGATAGAGAGAGAGGTAGAGGTAGATAGAGAGAGAGATAGGGGTAGATAGAGAGAGAGAGAGAGAGAGAGAAAGAGAGAGAGAGAGAGAGAGAGAGAGAAACCAATGAGAATAGAACCAGATTAGAGTATGCAGCTCAGCTCTATAACTATGGTGTGTGTTGTGATTGGATAGCTTTTGGTGGCCACGTAGGAGACCTTAACACAGTCTGACACTAACATGTGTCCTGCAGTGACCTTAACACAGTCTGACACTAACATGTGTCCTGCAGTGACCTTAACACAGTCTGACACTAACATGTGTCCTGCAGTGACCTTAACACAGTCTGACACTAACATGTGTCCTGCAGTGACCTTAACACAGTCTGACACTAACATGTGTCCTGCAGTGACCTTAACACAGTCTGACACTAACATGTGTCCTGCAGTGACCTTAACACAGTCTGACACTAACATGTGTCCTGCAGTGACCTTAACACAGTCTGACACTAACATGTGTCCTGCAGTGACCTTAACACAGTCTGACACTAACATGTGTCCTGCAGTGACCTTAACACAGTCTGACACTAACATGTGTCCTGCAGTGACCTTAACACAGACTGACACTAACATGTGTCCTGCAGTGACCTTAACACAGTCTGACACTAACATGTGTCTTGCAGTGACCTTAACACAGTCTGACACTAACATGTGTCCTGCAGTGACCTTAACACAGTCTGACACTAACATGTGTCCTGCAGTGACCTTAACACAGTCTGACACTAACATGTGTCCTGCAGTGACCTTAACACAGTCTGACACTAACATGTGTCCTGCAGTGACCTTAACACAGTCTGACACTAACATGTGTCCTGCAGTGACCTTAACACAGACTGACACTAACATGTGTCCTGCAGTGACCTTAACACAGACTGACACTAACATGTGTCCTGCAGTGACCTTAACAGTCTGACACTAACATGTGTCTTGCAGTGACCTTAACACAGTCTGACACTAACATGTGTCCTGCAGTGACCTTAACACAGTCTGACACTAACATGTGTCCTGCAGTGACCTTAACAGTCTGACACTAACATGTGTCCTGCAGTGACCTTAACACAGACTGACACTAACATGTGTCCTGCAGTGACCTTAACACAGTCTGACACTAACATGTGTCTTGCAGTGACCTTAACACAGTCTGACACTAACATGTGTCTTGCAGTGACCTTAACACAGTCTGACACTAACATGTGTCCTGCAGTGACCTTAACACAGTCTGACACTAACATGTGTCCTGCAGTGACCTTAACACAGTCTGACACTAACATGTGTCTTGCAGTGACCTAAATATTTGTAAATAATATGAAATAATAAAAATTTTTAAATAATAAAAAATATGTAAATATTCAGCTGTTTGGTAAGTGTTGATGTCAACTCATTGAATATTTTTCTTGGCTGGACCCACATTATCGTGTTTATTGTCCAGTCACATGTCCATGTGACATTTGAACTATTGTGTCTGTGTCTCATCAGACAGTGGCATATGGATCAATTGAACGGCCATTAAACTTTTGTATCCCAGACTACAATAATAGTGTAATTTTTGCAAGGATTAGCATCACAACCTTCTTGTTATATAACTCCCCTCTACAACCCCATACATGTATGACCCCACCCCTGTATGACCCCACCCCTGTATGACCCACCCCTGTATGACCCCACCCCTATATGACCCGCCCCTGTATGATCCACTCCTGTATGACCCCGCCCCTGTATGACCCGCCCCGTATGACTCCGCCCCTGTATGACGGGGCCCCTGTTGCTAGAGTGATGTATCAGGTGCTTGTGTTAGGCTTGTGTTAACGACTTCAGAAATCTACTGTTTGACAGTAATCTTCTAGAAATATTATTATTCTATACCTTGTAATATGTCCTTCGAGTTTTCCAAGAAAGAGTTCATATGCTTAGATGTCCTTTTCAAAGAGGGTCCACAAGTATCATGTAGCGTGATATAATGTGATGTAGTTGGATAATGTGTAGCATGATATTATAATGTTGTAGCGTAATATTATAATGTTGTAGCATGATATTATAATGTGTTGTAGCATGATATTATAATATGATGTAGCATGATATTATAATGTGATGTAGCGTGATATAATAATGTTGTAGCGTGATATATGTTGTAGCGTGATATTATAATGTGTTGTAGCGTGATATAATGTTGTAGCATGATGTTATAATGTGTTGTAGCGTGATAATATGTGATGTAGCGTGATATTTTATGTTGTAGCGTGATATTATAATGTGATGTAGAGTGATATTATAATGTGTTGTAGCGTGATATTATAATGTTGTAACATGATATTATAATGTGTTGTAGCGTGATATTATAATGTTGTAGCATGATATTATAATGTGTTGTAGCATAATATTATAATGTGTTGTAGCGTGATAATATTATGTGATGTAGAGTGATATAATATCACGCTACAACATTATAATATGTTGTAGCGTGATATTATAATGTTGTAGCCTGATAATATAATGTGATGTAGAGTGATATTATAATGTTGTAGCGTGATATTATATGTTGTATCGTGATATTATAATGTTGTGGCATGATATTATAATGTTGTAGCGTGATATTATAATGTGATGTAGCGTGATATTATAATGTTGTAGCGTGATATTATAATGTGATGTAGAGTGGTATTATAATGTTGTAGCGTGATATTATAATGTGATGTAGAGTGATATTATAATGTTGTAGCGTGATATTATAATGTTGTAGCGTGATGTTATAATGTGATGTAGCGTGATATTATAATGTGATGTAGCGTGATATTATAATGTGATGTAGAGTGATATTATAATATTGTAGCATGATATTATAATGTTGTAGCGTGATATTAAAATGTGATGTAGAGTGATATTATAATGTTGTAGCGTGATATTATAATGTTGTAGCGTGATATTATAATGTGATGTAGCGTGATATTATAATGTTGTAGCGTGATATTATAATGTTGTAGCGTGATATTATAATGTTGTAGCATGATATTATAATGTTGTAGCGTAATTTTATTATGTTATGTAGAGTGATATTATAATGTTGTAGCGTGATATTATAATGTTGTAGCATGATATTATAATGTGTTGTAGCGTGATAGTGTCTGTTGTTTCACACACCCCTTGCCTTACGGTGTCTGTTGTTTTACACTCCCTTTCCATACAGTGTCTGTTGTTTTACACACCCTTCCCTTATGGTGTCTGTTGTTTTACACACCCCTTGCCTTACGGTGGCCAGCGTGCACTGAACAGAAAACATGCAGTTGATTAAACATTCCCTAGAGCACAGTGTACATTATAACATGTATTACATAGTGTGTTACATTATTACATCTATTACATTGTTAAATGTATTATATAGTGTGTTACATTATTACATCTATTACATGTATCAGTGTTACATTATTACATCATTACATGTATCACATAGTGTGTTACATTATTACATGTATTACATAATGTATTACACTATTATATTATTTTATTATATAGTGTGTTACATTATTACATCTATTAAATTATTACATGTATTACATAGCGTGTTACATTATTACATGTATTATACTAATACTGTACTGTTCTTAAAGCCAACAGCCAGCTAAACTCATCTCTTCAACGAATCCCCCAAGGAAGAGGCAGGTCTCGTAATAAGCGAGATTTATTGAAAAGACGGTAAAACTGAAATAAATACAAATACACCAGGTAAGTATAAATAATGTCTAAACATCAGGTATGTATTAAATAACAAGGTATTACAAATATCTGCACAGATAAATAGGCCAGGTAGGTAACTAAATGCTACATTTAGCTTAGCTAAAGTACTAATTAGGTCTGTCGTACCTTGCACAAGGAATTGCTAACATTAGCAGAGTCATGCATTACTAGCACTTAATAGCTGCTTTACAGTTTCCACATTAATTAACTTATTTCCTCACAAAATAAATAAACCATTTATTTACTCATTAATTTCTCCCTTTTACATATAAATCAACATAAATATACTTACTGGCAATGCCACACCAAAAGAGTAAGATAATTTTTCAGAGGAGCTGAGCTGATGTATGTCCTTGCCTTTAAACAACTAAAAGAAAATGGCTATTCCCCTGAACAGCAGTGACATCATACCTTCATTGCTATGTCAAAATAAAAGCCCCCTTTCCCAAAATATATTCCCTGTGGCATCACACTCCCCGCCTGGCATCACTAGATGCCAAACCCCGTTAACCTAAACAGTCTCTGCCTCTAGGAGTAGGACCACGTCAGAGACAGGTCTCAGGTAAGTCTTTGGCGGATGATGCAATGTGACTTTGACATCCACTTTTCTGACAAGTCCATCATCACTTGGGAAGGTCTTCACAATCCTTCCAATGGACCACTCATTCCTCCTGGCTTGCTTATCTTTCAACAACACTATGTCTCCTTCCTTAAGATTCCGTTTCTTCACATGCCACCTTTGCCTGGCTTGAAGTACACTCAAGTACTCCCACCTCCATCTGGCCCAAAACGTCTCTGCCAAGGCCTGTACTCTCTTCCACTGATGCTTCAACAGACTGGCCTCTGAGCCGTCTGCAGGAGGAGCTGGTGGAGTACCACTCTTCTGCGTAAGCAGCATCGCAGGAGTAAGTATCAGTGGCGCTTCAGGATCTGAGGAGACTGGTATTAATGGCCTGGAGTTAATTATAGCGGTAACTTCAGCCATGAACATGCACAGGACTTCATGAGTGACCTTTGACCTTCCAGCTTGGAGCAACATTGAATCCAGGATACGACGTGCTGTACCTATCATGCGCTCCCAGCTTCCACCCATGTTGGAGGCATGCAGCGGGTTGAAGACCCAGGTGCACTTCTGAGAGCACAGGTAAATATTCACACTTTCTTCCTCGGCTTCCATTGCAGCATTCAAGTTGGTGTTGGCACCCACAAAGTTGGTTCCTCGATCGGAACGTAACTGTCTCGCTGGTCCCCTTATTGCAAAAAACCTGCGGAGGGCATTAATACAGCTTGAGGCACTCATTGTCTCAATCACTTCTATGTGAACTGCTCTCGTAGACATGCATGTGAACAGTACTGCCCATCTCTTACTGTTGACACTACCGCCTCGGGTTCGTCGGGTGATGATCTCCCAGGGTCCGAAGACGTCTAACCCTACGTAGGTAAATGGAGGTTCCTGCTTTAAGCGCTCTTGAGGAAGGTCCGCCATTTGCTGTTGTTCCAATTTGCCACGTAACCGCCTGCATATTACACACTTGAACACCAGGCTAGAGATGGCTCGCTTGGCTCCTACTATCCATAGACCACTTGCGCGCACTGCTCCTTCAGTGAAGTGCCTTCCTTGGTGTTGCACTCTGAAGTGATGGTGACGAATGAGCAATGTGGTGACATGATGCTTGCCAGGAATCAGGAGTGGGTGAGTCTCATCAGTTGGCAAGTTCGAGCGAGAGATTCGGCCTCCAACGCGTAGCAGACCTTCTGCATCTAACACAGGGTGAAGCTTCTTCAGAGGACTCTGTGCAGGTAAGTCTCGCCCCTGCTGGATGCATTTGATCTCATCTGCGTACACCTCGTGTTGTACAGTTTTGATGATGATGCGCTCTGTGGCAGTAAGCTCTGAAGATGTTATTCCTTTCTTGCAGAGATGCCATCCATTACATCCTGTGTCAGGTGCTGGGTTTTGGAAACTTTGGGCTATGTGCCTTAGACGCGTTACAGCTCTTGTCAGACGCTCCCAGGATGAAAACTTCTCAAAGCGTCGCGAGTCCAGCTGAGTCCCTGCAACCTTGGTCAGAAAAGTTGCAGGACGAAGTTCAGGGTCTGCACCTGGATCGATCAACTGAAAGTCACTGTCAGGTGATGAAGAACTGTGTGGCTGTAGCAAGAACTTAGGTCCAGTAAGCCAATTGGTTACTTGCAGCTGGCTTACAGACACTGACCTTGTGGCATGGTCTGCTGGGTTGTTCTTGGTGGCAACATACTGCCACTGATTAGGGTGACTGGACTGCCAGATCCGGTGTACGCGATTACTAACAAACACATAAAACCTTCTGGACCTGTTGTGGATGTAACCCAATACCACCTTACTGTCAGTAAAGAATGTGATCTTGTCCAGTGCTTGGCCTAGTTCTTCTTTGACCTGGTCTGCAATCTCTGTAGCTAACACCGCTGCACAAAGCTCAAGTCTGGGAATGGTGAGCTCAGCCAGAGGTGCAAGCTTGGACTTGCCTAACACAAAGCTTACTTCTGTGTGGCCATTCCCATCCTCTACCTTGAGGTAAGCCACCGCTGCTATCGCCTTCACTGAAGCATCTGAGAAGACGCATAACTCTGTGCACTTTGCTGTTGTTACTGGGAAGGAAGCATAAGTGCGAGGGATGTTCAGCTGATTCAGCTCCTGCAGAGATTCCTGCCATCTCTGCCACTTAAGGAACTTCTCACCAGGTAATGGCGTATCCCAGTCTGTCCCCTGGGACACTAGTTCTCTCAGTAGAAACCTGCCTTGAATTGTCACAGGTGCTAAGAATCCGAGTGGATCAAATAGGCTATTAATTGTGGACAGAACGCCTCTGCGTGTAAAAGGCTTCTGAGACACAGGAATGGTGAACGTGATAGTGTCCTTAGTCATGTCCCAGGCAACACCTAGACTGCGTTGGACAGGTAAGTCATCAACAGCAAGATCTAGAGCCTTAATACTCTTGGCCCAATCGTCTGCGGGAAAGGCTTCCATAACCTCTGTTTTGTTGGAGGCAATCTTGTGAAGCTTGATGTTGTAACCTTTCAGCAACTGCTGAGCTCGCATCAACACGTCCACTGCTTCGGCCTCTGAGGGAAAAGACCGGAGGACATCGTCGACGTAGAAGTCAGTCTTGATGAACTCACAGACGTCGCTGCCAAAGTCCTTTTCTCCCTCTTGAGCTGATCTTCTCAACCCATAGGTTGCGACTGCCGGTGACGGGCTATTCCCGAACACGTGAACGGTCATGCGGTAGTCCACTACTTCATTCTCAGGGTTGTTGTCCTTGAACCACAGAAAACGTAATACATCCCTGTGTTCGTCCTTCACATAGAAGCAGTAGAACATCTGTTTGATGTCTGCGGTAACTGCTACCAGGTCTTTCCGGAACCTGAGAAGGACTCCGAGAAGGCTATTGTTGAGGTTGGGACCCTGAAGCAAGACGTCATTCAGGGACAGTCCCTCAAAGCTAGCGCTTGAGTCGAACACGACCCGGATCTTCCCGGGCTTCTGGGGATGGTACACCCCGAAGATAGGAAGGTACCAAGCTTCCTTTTCATCTACTAAAGGTGGCGCCCGCTCTGCATGGTGGTTATCCAGAACCCCCTGCATGAACTCGATGAAGTCTTTCTTCATGTTGGGTCGTCTCTGGAAGTTACGTTGCAGTGACATAAAGCGTTCGTAGGCATACCGCTTGTTGTTAGGGAGTTGTTTTCTTGGAGTCCGAAATGGCAGTGGGGCTATCCAGCTTCCGCTGTTATCCCTGACGAACTCCTTGTCCATCAGCTGTAGGAACGTCAGATCATCAATAGATGGTGATAGATGATTGTCCTTGTCAGACCTCAAGAAGACTGTTCTGCCCAGGTGGTCCTCTTGTCGCACTGTAGCACATGACCAAGGAATATCTTGCTTGAAGCTCTGACTCAAGTCTTCCTTGACTTTGACAACATTCAGACAAGGATTCATGCAGCTTGGACGACCGTTTTCCATGAAGCATGTCTTGAACGTGTTTACAGTTTTCGGCGAGTGAGCTCCACTCAAACAGACATCGCAGACAATCACTGTCAGGGCTGGGACCAGGACCATCCCTCCTGTCACCACCAGAGGGAACCCACGAGCTAATACTCGTGGGAGACACAATCAGCGGTGAGGACCTGCAGCTGTGCCTTCCCCTATTTAATGGGCACGGTTGCAGTGCCTCACTGCTGAGTTGTTTGTTGCCTCTCGCTCTTGCAGCCAGCCTGTTACCCGGTTTGAGCAGTCGTCTCTCTCTCACTCTCTCTACTGTTTTTCGAGGTATCCTCTCCTGCGCCCTTACTGGCCTTTCTCAAGTTTTCCCCAAGCTGTTTTCTTCTCTAAATTTTAGTTTTTTGTGCCTTTTGTTTTCAGCCAGCTCCCTTCCCTGGCTTGTATTTATTTTGTTTGTTTGTGCTCCTTTTTGTTACGACACGTCGAGTGGTTTCCTCCGTGTGCTTTTGTTTTCAGCCAGCTCCCTTCCCTGGCTTGTTTTTACTTTGTTCGTTTGTGCTCCTTTTGTCACGACACGTCGAGTGGTTTCCTCCGTGTGTTTTTTGTTCTCGTTTTCTGAGTTTTTCACTCAGTTTTTTGTTTCCTGCTTTTCCCGCTTAGTGGCGGAGGTCTCAGTTCATCGTGTTTTCTTTTGGGCTTTGCCCCTGGGTTCATCTCCTACAAAAACCCCGCGAGTCCCCTGTTCCCTGGGGGTTCGCGTTACAGAACAACTCAGCCTTTCTGACTATGGACCCGGCAAACCCTCTAGATGCTGGCGTTAGTTGACTCTGGTGCCGCGGGTAATTTCATCGACGCCTCTCTTGTGTCGTCTCTCGCTATTCCCCTGGTCCCCTTGGACAAACCGCTCTCGGTATCTGCAGTCGATGGTCGTGTGCTTACCTCCGGACTAATCACCCACCAAACCATTCCCCTGTCTGTTGAAATAGGTACTCACCATGAAACCATCACCCCCTACGTCATAGCAGCACCCAGACTCCGACTCATTTTGGGCTTCCCTTGGCTCCAACGCCATAACCCAGACATAGATTGGCTTAATCTTACCATCAGTCGTTGGGGTGGAGTGTGTGAGAAGTCGTGCTTGACTCCTCTCCGGACACCCCAAGGGGGAGGCCAGGGAGAGGTCAAAGGTCTTGAGAAGGTCCCTGTCGCTTATCATGACCTAAAAGAAGTTTTCAGTAAGCGTAAAGCCGGCTTCTTACCTATTCACAGAGCTCACGACATCGCCATCAATCTCCTCCCCGGTACTTCTCCTCCTAGGGGGCGGTTGTTTTCATTAGCATTGCCCGAACGCAAAGCTATGGAGGAATACATCCAGGAATCCCTTGCTGCTGGGATTATTAGGCCGTCCACATCCCCGGCCGGGGCCGGGTTTTTCTTTGTGGGGAAAAAAGACGGGGGGCTCCGGCCCTGCATTGACTATAGGGGTTTGAATAAAATCACAGTAAAGGACCGTCATCCCCTTCCGCTCATGTCATCCGCTTTTGAAGCCTTACAGCAGGCGTCGGTTTTCACTAAGTTAGACCTGCGGAGTGCTTACAACCTGTTACGGGTGAGAGAAGGGGATGAGTGGAAAACCGCTTTCATCACGCCCTCAGGGCACTACGAATATTTGGTCATGCCCTTTGGTTTGATGAACGCTCCCGCGGTATTTCAACGCTTCGTTAACGAAGTACTACGAGAAGCACTCGACAGATATGTATACGTGTATTTAGATGATATACTTATCTATAGTCGATCCCTTGAGGAACACGTGCAGCACGTGAGACGGGTACTCCAACTCCTTCTAGAAAATCACCTGTACGTCAAGCTGGAGAAATCGGTTTTTCACGCTGAAGAGGTGTCATTTCTAGGGTTCGTGGTTTCTAAGAACCAGCTGGCCATGGATCCAGCTAAAACTCGCGCGGTGGCCCAATGGCCCACCCCCACGTCGGTACGCCTTGTTCAACGCTTCCTTGGTTTTGCCAATTTTTACAGGCGCTTTATCAAGGGTTACAGTTCCGTAGCCGCCCCTCTCTTTGCACTCACCAGTAAGAGAACGGGAGGGTTCGTATGGACCCCTGAGGCTCAAAAGGCATTCGAGGACCTCAAGAAACGCTTTATAGGGGCTCCGGTTTTGCGAGTGCCCGATCCCGAGTTACCCTTTATTGTTGAAACCGACGCGTCCGACATGGGAGTAGGGGCCATCCTGTCCCAGCGGGTGGGCGAACCACCACGATTGCACCCATGCGCTTACTTCTCACATCGTTTTACCCCCGCAGAGCGGAGGTACGATGTGGGGGACAAGGAGCTACTAGCAGTCAAGCTGGCACTTGAGGAATGGCGCCACTGGCTCGAGGGGGCCTGCCATCCTTTCCTAGTATGGTCGGATCATAAGAACTTGTCCTACCTCCAGCAGGCCAAACGGCTCAACCCCAGACAGGCTAGGTGGGCCTTGTTTTTTAGCCGCTTCGAGTTTACGCTGTCCTACCGCCCGGGGTCTAAAAACACGAAGCCCGACGCCCTGTCCAGGCAGTGGGAGCCGGATCCCGAGACCGACCCCCCCGGGACCGTGCTCTCCCCTGAGGTGGTGGTCGCTCCCATTCAGTGGGACATTGAAAAACTGGTCCTTAAGGAGCTCCCTAAAGAGCCTGGTCCTGGTGGGGAACCACCCGGGTGTCTTTACGTGCCTACCGCGGTGCGGCGCAAGGTCCTTACCTGGGGTCATACGGCACGTTTCACGGCCCACCCTGGGGCGCGTAGGACTTTGGAGTTCATCAGACGGAGGTTCTGGTGGCCTCAGATGGATCAGGCGGTCGGGTCCTTCGTGGCCACCTGTGAGACTTGTAATCGGGGCAAGGCACCGCGCAGTAAACCAAGAGGATTGCTCCATCCTCTACCCATACCCTCTAGGCCTTGGTCCCATGTTTCCCTGGACTTTGTCACGGGTCTCCCTTCCTCTAGGGGCCTCACCACCATCCTCGTTATCGTTGACCGCTTCTCTAAATTCAGCAAGTTTATAGGGCTTCCCAAACTCCCCTCGGCCCGGGAAACTGCCTCCCTCCTCCTTACTCATGTGGTGAGGAACTACGGTTTTCCCAGGGATGTGGTGTCAGACCGGGGTCCCCAATTCACTAGCCGGTTCTGGCAGGCATTCCTGGGCCTCCTTGGTGCCAAAGCCAGCTTATCATCTGGGTTTCACCCCCAATCCAACGGGCAAACCGAGAGGGTTAACCAAGACCTTGAACAGACCTTGCGTTGTCTGGCCTCTACCAACCCGGCTTCCTGGTCTGATCATCTCGTTTGGGCAGAGTTCGCCCACAACACATTGTGGCATTCGTCGTTGGGCATGTCGCCTTTCGAATGCCTGTTCGGTTTCGCCCCGCCGATGTTTGCCGACCAGGAAAAGGATGTGGCAGTCCCCGGGGCCGTGGCGCAGGTCCGGCGTTGTCGCAGGGCTTGGCAGCAAGCTCGTAGGGCCTTGCTTAGGGCATCCTCTGCTTATCGCCGTAACGCGGACAAGCGGCGTCTCCCTGCGTTGTCTTTTCGTACCGGGCAGAGGGTGTGGTTGGCAGCTAAGGATCTGCCAATCCGCGGGGGTACCCGTAAACTGGCCCCTCGTTTTCTGGGCCCCTTCAAGGTGGCTAGGAAGATCAACCCGGTTACTTACCGCCTGGCGCTCCCTCCGTCCATGCGGGTTCATCCCGTATTTCACGTGTCTCTCCTTCGGCCGTTTCTGTGCGGCGGCCCGCGGGCTGCCGCCCCGCCTGCCCCACGTGTCATCGGCGGGTCCCCCACCTACACTGTCCGTCGTCTGTTGGACGTGCGCCGAGTCCGGGGTCGCGAGCAGTTCCTCGTTGATTGGGAGGGGTACGGGCCCGAGGAGCGCTCCTGGGTTCCTCGGTCCCGTATCCTGAGTCCAGCCCTGATTTCTGACTTCTACCGCGACAGGGCTGTCGCTCTGGGCCCGCGGGGTCTCGGGCCTAGGAGGGGGGGCTCTGTCAGGGCTGGGACCAGGACCATCCCTCCTGTCACCACCAGAGGGAACCCACGAGCTAATACTCGTGGGAGACACAATCAGCGGTGAGGACCTGCAGCTGTGCCTTCCCCTATTTAATGGGCACGGTTGCAGTGCCTCACTGCTGAGTTGTTTGTTGCCTCTCGCTCTTGCAGCCAGCCTGTTACCCGGTTTGAGCAGTCGTCTCTCTCTCACTCTCTCTACTGTTTTTCGAGGTATCCTCTCCTGCGCCCTTACTGGCCTTTCTCAAGTTTTCCCCAAGCTGTTTTCTTCTCTAAATTTTAGTTTTTTGTGCCTTTTGTTTTCAGCCAGCTCCCTTCCCTGGCTTGTATTTATTTTGTTTGTTTGTGCTCCTTTTTGTTACGACACGTCGAGTGGTTTCCTCCGTGTGCTTTTGTTTTCAGCCAGCTCCCTTCCCTGGCTTGTTTTTACTTTGTTCGTTTGTGCTCCTTTTGTCACGACACGTCGAGTGGTTTCCTCCGTGTGTTTTTTGTTCTCGTTTTCTGAGTTTTTCACTCAGTTTTTTGTTTCCTGCTTTTCCCGCTTAGTGGCGGAGGTCTCAGTTCATCGTGTTTTCTTTTGGGCTTTGCCCCTGGGTTCATCTCCTACAAAAACCCCGCGAGTCCCCTGTTCCCTGGGGGTTCGCGTTACAATCACCCACCCAAGGTCGTGCTTCTGGGCGAAGGGTGCGCTTGGTGGGCCATTGTGTTGCTGACGCACCTTGTGGACCTGGAGTATGTCCCGTCCTAACAGCAGCCAAATCTCTGCGGAGTCATCCAGAGCAGGTATCCTGTCAGCAATGCGCTGCATGTGGCTGTGGTAGTATGCTGCCTCTGGAATGGGAATTTCTGCTCTACTGTTAGGGACATTGTTACACTCTATCAGAGTAGGAAGAGGAATGCTCAATTCTCCTGTGAGTGGTTCGACCACATAGCCATGGGCCCTCCTTCCTGTGACATTTCTGGCTCCTGCACATGTTGTGAGGATGTATGGCAATGATGGCCCTTTAATGTGGAAAGCGTCAAAGAACTCCGTCTTGGCTAAGGAAACATTGCTTTGATCATCTAAGATCACGTACATCCTTTTCATCTTGTCACGATGACCTTGCGGATATACGTTAACTAGGCATATCTTTGAACAAGACTTGCCTTTGAAGCCCTGACCACACACCTGGGTGCACATGGTTGTTGCGGTTGAGCTTGGTGCATCGTCAGACTGCTCATATGCATCATTTGACTCCCCGCCATGGTCTTTGGAGGGCCTCTGCACCCTAGGTCCCTTGGGAGTAGGCCCTGGATGTAGTGCGGCAAGGTGTTTCTCACTGTTGCATTCCGCACACTTTATGGCAACATCACAGTACTTGGCCATGTGTGAGACTGACGCACAGCAGCGGAAACATACACCGTTGTCCTTTAGGAACTTCTTCCTGTCTTCAAGTAGCATAGCTCTGAAGCTCTTGCATTTTCTTAGTGGATGGGGTTTCTTGTGTATCGGGCAATGTACATTTGGGTCCACTGTTTGGTTTGTTCCACTCTCTGTTGTTTCCTTGGAAACATTGGTCTTGTGCACTGTAACTTGGTTTTTGTTATAGAGGTTTCCTGTCTTTTCCTTTTTCAAGGTAGGTGCAGTGGAGCTGCAGGTGTTGAAGCTCGGGTCATTTCTTGCCTTAGCCTCCCTTCTGATAAACTCAGCGAACACTACAAATGGTGGAAATGCAACCCTTTTGTCTTCCTTGTACTTTGACCCAAATGTCATCCATTTCTCTTGCAGATAGAACGGCAACTTTTCCACAATGGGAGCGACTCCTCTTGCAGTGTCCAGGTATGCTAAGCCCTGAAGGTACCTGTCTTGTTTTGCGGCTTCAAGTTCTAGCACCAAGTCTGCGAGCTCACTAAGCCTATGGTTGTCCCGGTTGGAAATCTTGGGAAAGTTATCCAGTTTAGTGAACAGTGCCTTCTCAATGGCTTCTGGAGCTCCATATCGTTCCTCCAGCCTGGTCCAGATCAGTCTAAGAGCAGTAGATGGGTGGCCGATACTAACCGATTTCATCCTGCGTGCTAACTGACTTGACTCAGGGCCTAACCATTTAATGAGCAGGTCAACTTCATCGTTAGCTGATATATCTAAATCCTGTAACACGCTGGTGAATGTTGCCTTCCAACTGAGATAGTTTTCGGGTTGATCATTGAAACGACTCAGTCCACTTGTTACCAGTTGACTCCTTATTAGAAACTTAGCTATGTCTGATATGTTGCCGTTTACGTTCTGGCTGGGCGTGTGGTGTGGGGAATAAGGACTGACCTCTGGTTCTCTTTTGAATTGAAGCTGATCCATTCCTTGTGAGTATTGGTTAACCTGTGACACGCGTTGCTCTCTATCCATCCGCTGTGATACAGGAGACTGCATATGTGGCTGCCGTGGGCCGAAACATTGCTGCATCCCATTGTCTGGAGGGGGGCTCGGTTGTGCTGGAATAGAAGCATTGTGCCCCAGAACGTGTGTCGGTTGGGCAGGTAGTTGTGGTGCTTGAGGGGTTAAATCTAATTCTTCTTCATAATGGCTATGTTCTATGTGAGTGTGGTTAGCAACATATTCACTGACTTTCTCTTGCACATTCTGTTCTTTGGGTAACGACTCAAAACTTGCCAAGCTACCACGATAGCTTCCTTCAGCAGCAGCGGCTTCCATGACAAGAGCTTTGGCAATAGCTGCATCTGCGTCTCTGTCTTGACGGAGTGCATCCAATTCAGCTTCAAGGCGGGCCTTCTCAATTTTTAGTTCTTTTTCTTTCCTACTGTAGGCTGCTCTAGCCTTAGCTGCTTCAGCATCTGCCCGTGCCTGTGCAGCTGCTATGCTTATCTGTGAAGCCCGTGAGCTTTTAGTTCGGTGAGAGCCGGATACATGGGATCTAACTATCAAGGACTGTTCATCAGCGTCCTTTAGTTGTACTTCTTGCACAGAAAGCTGCTGCATAACCTCTTTATCTTCCTCCATCTTCTGATGAGAGGCTGCCATTTTACTGTACTGTTCTTAAAGCCAACAGCCAGCTAAACTCATCTCTTCAACGAATCCCCCAAGGAAGAGGCAGGTCTCGTAATAAGCGAGATTTATTGAAAAGACGGTAAAACTGAAATAAATACAAATACACCAGGTAAGTATAAATAATGTCTAAACATCAGGTATGTATTAAATAACAAGGTATTACAAATATCTGCACAGATAGATAGGCCAGGTAGGTAACTAAATGCTACATTTAGCTTAGCTAAAGTACTAATTAGGTCTGTCGTACCTTGCACAAGGAATTGCTAACATTAGCAGAGTCATGCATTACTAGCACTTAATAGCTGCTTTACAGTTTCCACATTAATTAACTTATTTCCTCACAAAATAAATAAACCATTTATTTACTCATTAATTTCTCCCTTTTACATATAAATCAACATAAATATACTTACTGGCAATGCCACACCAAAAGAGTAAGATAATTTTTCAGAGGAGCTGAGCTGATGTATGTCCTTGCCTTTAAACAACTAAAAGAAAATGGCTATTCCCCTGAACAGCAGTGACATCATACCTTCATTGCTATGTCAAAATAAAAGCCCCCTTTCCCAAAATATATTCCCTGTGGCATCACAAATACATTTATTACATTATCATTGTGTCAAATCACACACACTCAAAGATTGTTCTGGGAATTTCTGTCTATTTACTCATGGTCCTGAAACACACCCACCCCCACCTCTCCTCCAGGAATGTTAAATCGCTGATGTGTGACTGAACTCTGGAGTCCTCAGTCAGACAGAATCACAGTGCTGGATGACAACTGTGTTCTTATTGAGTGAAGTGATGTAGTAAAAAAGAATATTTTATCACTTCATCTCATCATTTGCATTACATGGAAATGCTGAGAGGGAGTATCTCTAGAAAGGAGGGTGTGTCTCTAGGAAAGAGGGTGTGTCTCTAGAAAGGGGGGTGTGTCTCTATTAAAGAAGGTGTGTCTCTAGGAAAGAGGTTCTGTCTCTAGAAAGGAGGGTGTGTCTCTACGAAAGAGTGTGTGTCTCTAGGAAGAATGTCCCTCTTACTGGGTATGGTGTCACAGGAGTGAAGGCATGACAGCTTAGCACTGATTTCCACATAAAAGATTTTCATAGTACCAAAAAATGTAATTTTTGTGAGAGAGGGTCCATTGGTCTACCCCACACCTGTGCAGCAACTAGACATCACTGCGGAGATAATACATTTTCTATAGTGCATATAGAGATAAAATCCTAAAGCTGAAATAGCTTAGATCTTTATTTTCATGTCCACATTTTTTCTTTCTTGTCTTTCCCCTCTCTCTGCCAGACACAGGTGTGGTCTGCCAGGTAAGCAGAGTCCTCCTATGGCCCGCCTCCTCCTGTGGCCCACCTCCTCCTGTGGCCCACCTCCTCCTGTGACCCGCCTCCTCCTCCTGTGACCCGCCTCCTCCTGTGGCCCACCTCCTCCTGTGACCCGCCTCCTCCTGTGACCCGCCTCCTCCTGTGACCCACCTCCTCCTCCTGTGACCCGCCTCCTCCTGTGACCCGCCTCCTCTTGTGACCCGCCTCCTCCTGTGACCCGCCTCCTCTACACTGGGATGGGCTAATAGGAGAGGGCACAGAATCACACAAAGGAATGTGGACTCTCCTGCCTTCAGTAAGAGGAAACCCCTGACTCATATGTCCATGTTGTCATCTGTGGCACAATGGCATTCCACAATTCAGCAGGGAAAGGACAGGGAGAGACGGAGGGAGGGAGAGAAAGAGAGAGAGACAGACAGACAGAGGGATAGGCAGAGAGAGAGAGAGGGGGAGAGAAAGAGAGGGATAGACAGATAGAGAGACAGAGGGAGAGAGAGAGTGGCAGAGAGAGACGAAGGTATAGACAGAGAGAGAGACAGAGGGAGAGAGAGAGTGGCAGAGAGAAAGACAGAGGGATAGACGGAGAGAGAGAGTAGGAGAGAGAGACGGAGGGATAGACAGAGAGAGAGAGAGAGAGAGGGAGAGAGAGGGTAAATACACACCTGGGCAACATTAGTATTGGGGCAAATTTAGTTTGTTAAGAACATATTTAATTATCAATTTGCTTTAGTCCTGGCCTCTTTATTTGGACAGAGAGATAAAGCAATAAGGAAACAGGGAAGATTATGAGGGGCAGGTGGGGGCTGGTGGGGGCTGCTGGGGGCTCGTGAGGGCTGCTGGGGGCTGCTGAGGGCTGCTGGGGGCTGCTGGGGGCTCGTGGGGGGTGCTGGGGGCTTATGGGGGCTGGTGGGGGGCTGGTGGGGGCTGCTGGAGGCTGACCCTCCAGGACCGTGTCCTCATACACAGGTGATCTAAAGAGTTTTGTGTAGTGCAAGTCAGATTGCAGTACATGACCTCACACACATCCATTACTGTTGAAGCCTTGGAGGGTTGTGACACACACACACACACACACACACACCTCAGAACATGACACTGGAACTGTGTCTGCCATGTAAACCTTGGCAATATTTTGTCCTTTTTTCAGTCATTGGTTCAAACTCATGTAAATGCAGACAAACATTTATATGAAGCAGAATAGTGTCCAAATATTTGACTTCATCATGGTTCACTATGATTTTAAAACTTTTCACACAACATTTTACACACATTGTTCAACTCTGATCACCTCTTCTAAATTCTGAGTTCTTTTTACCAACACACTTTTCAGCATAGTAGTTTACCTCATAACCAGTGTAGTAATTTACCTCATAACCAGTGTATTAGTTATCTCACAACCAGTGTACCAGTTTACCTCATAACCAGTGTAGTAGTTTACCTCGTAACCAGTGTAGTTTACCTCATAACCAGTGTAGGTTACCTCACAACCAGTGTATTAATTTACCTCACAACCAATGTACCAGTTTACCTCATAACCAGTGTAGTAGTTTATCTCACGAGTGTTTACCTCACATGCAGTGTAGTTTAGCTCGCAGTGTAGTAGTTTACATCATAACGAGCGTAGTAGTTTATCCTACAACCAGTGTAGTAGTTTACATCACATGCGGTGTAGTTTACCTTACAACCAGTCTAGTAGTTTACATCTCTACCAGTGTTGTAGTTTACCTCATAACCAGAGTAGTGGTTTACCTCTTAACCAGTGTAGTTTACCTCGCAACCAGTGTAGTAGTTTACCTCATTACCAGTATAATAGTTTACATCACAACCTTTCTAGTAGTTTACCCCATAACCAGTCTAGTAGTTTACTTCACAATCAGAATGCAACATAACTACCAAAACACTGCACATGTGTCTAAAATCCAGCTCCATCAGTGTAGAAGATTTTGAGCACCTGTGGTAGGTCTACAGTGAGGACAACTACAGCAGGACTAGGGTCAGTGCTACTATGGCAGAAATAGGATCAGGTCTACCATGGTGGGTCTAGGGTCAGGTCTATCATGGTGGGTCTAGGGCCAGGTCTTTCATGGTGGGTCTAGGGCCAGGTCTATCATAGTGGGTCTAGGGCCAGGTTTTTCATGGTGGGTCTAGGGCCAGGTCTATCATGGTGGGTCTAGGGCCAGGTCTATCATAGTGGGTCTAGGGCCAGGTCTTTCATGGTGGGTCTAGGGCCAGGTCTTTCATGGTGGGTCTAGGGCCAGGTCTATCATAGCGGGTCTAGGGCCAGGTCCAGAGGTGGGTAGGAACGCGTTACATTTACTCCGTTACATTTACTCAAGTAGATTTTTGGATAAAAATGTACTTGTAGGAGTAGTTGTAATATGAAAGACTTCTACTTTTACTTGAGTAAATATGTGGTGAGAAAAACGCAACTTTTACTCCGTTACAATCGGATTTGCGCCGCACGCTACCGTTACTTTCGTTTTGTAAATAATTCATCTTTTCAGTGAGAAGACTGACCAACGTCTCGGCACCTGAGTATGAGTGACCAATCAAATGAAGCCGGTCAATCACGTGATCACATACGCAAACTTTCTCCACCGTAGCAAGAAAGTGACAGAAAAACCTACCGAGCATCCCTGACCTCACATACTATGGAGTCAAATTAGGGTCTTTAATGGTGACGAGAAAAAAAAAATATCGCAAATATAAGATTAGCATTTTGCATATTACGTTCCTATTTTGTTTCTGCAATACTTTCCCTCTTTTGCGTTTCTTTCTTTTCTTTGCGTTTCACATTTTATGTTGCTGCTTTTGTTTTCTCCCTTTTGCGTTTCTTTCTTTTGTTTGCGCGTCACTGCTTTTCTTTGCGTCTCGCATTTTACGTTCATAATTTTTTTTTGCGCTTCTCTCTTTTCTTTGCTCCGGTTTTACCCTCTGTGTGGGGGCGGGGAAAGAGGCGTGGCCAAGAGCGAAAGGCGTGCTGTGAATGTTCAGCTCAGTTCAGCTTCCTTCCACTCGCTGAACTGAACTGCTGCTGCAGCGCATCTGGTGTTAAAGGAAGAGAGAGGTCGGGTGTGTGCGAGGTGGTGGCGCATTTCAGGGCATTGTTTTTATTCGCTCAGGTTTTCAAAAGATCATTTCAAACCGACCTCAGTAAAATGTTAATAATAATAATAATAATATATATTTTTTAAACGAAGTTTTAAAAGGGCACTTTCGTTGATAAAGGGCAGAGTTGGTGGTGCTTTAGCACCTGATGTCTATGTCTGCACGCATATACCTGTGGTCCAGCTGGGCGACCGTCTGCCATGATACCAGTAACCAAATTGCCGCGCTGTGTGACGGTTCAACTGATGACGCTGAACGTTCACAGCACGCCTTTCGCTCTTGGCCACGCCTCTTTCCCCGCCCCCACACAGAGGGTAAAACCGGAGCAAAGAAAAGAGAGAAGCGCAAAAAAAAATTATGAACGTAAAATGCGAGACGCAAAGAAAAGCAGTGACGCGCAAACAAAAGAAAGAAACGCAAAAGGGAGAAAGTATTGCAAAAAAAAAGCAGCAACATAAAATGTGAAACGCAAAGAAAAGAAAGAAACGCAAAAGAGGGAAAGTATTGCAGAAACAAAATAGGAACGTAAAATGCAAAATGCTAATCTTATATTTGCGATATTTTTTTTTCTCGTCACCATTAAAGACCCTAATTTGACTCCATAACATACAGCCAATGTTTATATTACAAACATGTAAAAGGACAGCTATATAATGCGCTGCAGGGTTGCCAAGTTTTCAAGATCACTTTTAGTGAGATTTAAACCGGGGTGGGGGTTTGGGTGGTGAACGTAAATTGTTGACGGGGGGGAGGGGTAAAATGGACACAAATTAAGTATTAAATCGCGATCGATCGATCGCCGGTGGTTGGCGCCAGAGCGAACTATTAACTCATTGAATCATAGATGTGGATCAGAGGTAAATAAACTAGATTTTTTTCGGCGTGAGAAATCGGATGTGTGGCGTGTAAGCGTGTGAAGACAGTCAAATGCGTGTGTCTCACGTTCAATGCGTGAGAGTTTGCAACCTTGGCGCTGCCAATTGTGTCTGCAAACGTGTGGACATTTCAGCCTACAAGAACTCAACATCAAATATGAGGAAACACGATGCAATAAGTTTGCTGTATGTATAATTGTGTGTAATGCTATATCTCTGAGGAATAACGTTTGTATGATGCAATTATTAAATGTAACAGTGCAATACTAAAAACCAGTTCTCACACTGATTGTACACACTAGCAATATAGGATGATTAAGTCTGCTACAAATTGATTCAGTTGGTGTCAAGTGTCTGACAGTCTCATCAGTTAGTGCCTTTGTGGAACAAATTAAAGTTACACAGGCCTAATAATTAGGAACAAACAAAAATGCATATTATTTATAATAAATAATTTTTATATATAATATTTATTTATAATAAATTATTTTTATCATTAAAAGTCATTGTTTCCCGTAATTCAATTTCCCATGATGTAATTTACTGACACGAGACAGTACTCATGCATTTACTCACTACTTGAGTAGCCTTTAATCAAAGTACTTTTTTACTTTTACTCAAGTAAATTTTTGGGATGCATACTTTTACTTTTACTTGAGTAACATTTGGTTCAAGTAACTGTACTTTTACTTGAGTAAAATTGTTGAATACTCTACCCACCTCTGGCCAGGTCTATCATAGTAGATCTAGGGCCAGGTCATTCATGGTGGGTCTAGGGCCTGGTCTTTCATGGTGGGTCTAGGGCCAGGTCTTTTATGGTGGGTCTAGGGCCAGGTCTTTCATGGTGGGTCTAGGGCCAGGTCTATCATAGTGGGTCTAGGGCCTGGTCTTTCATGGTGGGTCAAGGGTCAGGTCTTTCATGGTGGGTCTAGGGCTAGGTCTATCATAGTGGGTCTAGGGCCTGGTCTTTCATGGTGGGTCTAGGGTCAGGTCTATCATGGTGGGTCTAGGGCCAGGTCTATCATAGTGGGTCTAGGGCCTGGTCTTTCATGGTGGGTCTAGGGTCAGGTCTTTCATGGTGGGTCTAGGGTCAGGTCTTTCATGGTGGGTCTAGGGCTAGGTCTATCATAGTGGGTCTAGGGCCTGGTCTTTCATGGTGGGTCTAGGGTCAGGTCTATCATGGTGGGTCTAGGGCCAGGTCTTTCATGGTGGGTCTAGGGTCAGGTCTTTCATGGTGGGTCTAGGGCCAGGTCTATTATAGTGGGTCTAGGGCCAGGTCTTTCATGGTGGGTCTAGAGTCAGGTCTATCATGGTGGGTCTAGGGTCAGGTCCACTGCAGCTTACAGCAGCCTACAGCAGACTATTCTGCAGGTCTGCCTAAGACAGCAGTTACAAAAGCCCAGTATCAATGACACTGTAAGAGACACTTTTAACAGACACTTAATATCAAATGTTGTTTTCTTTGGCACTGCAGGTATGAATATAGCAAACCTTATTATCCATATTCTTATTATTCTTATTGTGCATATCTTTATTATCCTTATTATCTTCATTCCATGGGGGCTTTGAGCTGGTCTGGACCTTCTTGTGCCACACTCTGCCCCACACTAACCCACCCCACTCTAACCCGCCCCACTCTAATCTAACCCACTCTAACCTGCCCCACTCTAACCCGCCCCACTCTAATCTAACCCACTCTAATCTGCCCCATACTAACCTGCCCCACACTATCTGCCCCAGGGGAATGGGATCTGCCCCACACTAACCTGCCCCACACTAACCTGCCCCACACTAACCCACCCCACTCTAATCTAACCCACTCTAACCTGCCCCACACTAACCTGCCCCACACTAACCCGCCCCACTCTAATCTAACCCACTCTAACCTGCCCCACACTAACCTGCCCCACACTAACCCACCCCACTCTAATCTAACCCACTCTAACCTGCCCCACTCTAACCTGCCCCACACTAACCTGCCCCACACTATCTGCCCCAGGGGAATGTGATCTGCCCCAGACTAACGAGCCCCACACTAACCTGCCCCAGGGGAGTGTGATCTAACCCAGATGTAGGAACGCTGCCCTCTTTAGGGTAAAGGTCAGGGGTCAGGGGTTACAGTTAGGGTTTGGGAGGGAAGAGGGTGCCACTTATGGAATGTGATTAACAAATGAGAGTGGTTTCCATGGAAACAAACCAAACAAAAATTTCTGCTCATAACTGGCCCTAACGTTAACCCCTAACGTTAACGCCTAAAGTTAACCCCTAACGTTAACGCCTAACGTTAACCCTTAACGTTAACCCCTAATGTGAACCCCTAACGTTAACCCCTAACGTTAACCCCTACTGTCACCAGCACTTTGATTAAGATTAGACTCAGTTAGACTTGTATAGATAATTCATAATCATTTACTGAATGGAAACAGGTTGAATCCATATATCCATGTCCTGTATAAAGCCACCAGTCTGAGTTATGTGTCCTGCACTGCTTTCTGTTATGGGGGGGTGGGCGAGGGGCGGGGGGTAATGGATATATGTTGTTGTCTTTAGGTTTTTTAAGCCATGATGTATTTGTATGCTTCATAATGTATGGTGGGGTGGGGAACACCTCTGGGGTTGCTTATGTTTGTAGAGTGCACCCCAATATTCACTGACCAGCTACACCTGGCCCCGGGCTCAGGTGTGCGTGTGTGCGCGAGTGTGTACATTCATATATTTAAGTGACAGGCACAGGTTTACCTGCTGTACCCAGTTTCCTGATGATCCATTTATAATCACCATGGAGACTGCTGTGCTGATGGGGTGTTGACTGAGGTTTTAGTTTTTCTTCTGAAAGTTTTGCTTTTCAGTTTGAGAACAAACTGCACGTCACACTGGATTGACCTTTGCTCCATATCTGTGGTGGTCGATGGATCAGGGTCCCTCAAAGCCACCAGAGACTCCAAACATGTCCCCAAAATATTATGCTGTCATTATGTTCTGTGGCTGTGGAATGAATGTGTGTACGAGGTACTCAGTATTGATAATGACTTGATTCAGGGGCACAGGAGACCTGGACAAAAGATGTGAAATTCCCTAAAACTGACTTATAGTGTCTGGTACAGATTTACAGACCTGTAGGTGACACAGTGTCTGGTACAGAGTTACAGACCTGTAGGTGATATAGTGTCTGGTACAGAGTTACAGACCTGTAGGTGATATAGTGTCTGGTACAGAGTTACAGACCTGTAGGTGATACAGTGTCTGGTACAGAGTTACAGACCTGTAGGTGATAGTGTCTGGTACAGAGTTACAGACCTGTAGGTGATACAGTGTCTGGTACAGAGTTACAGACCTGTAGGTGATACAGTGTCTGGTACAGAGTTACAGACTTGTAGGTGATACAGTGTCTGGTACAGAGTTACAGACCTGTAGGTGATAGTGTCTGGTACAGAGTTACAGACCTGTAGGTGATACAGTGTCTAGTATAGTCACAGACCGTTTCTGATTTGGCCTAGTTCAGCAAAAGAGAGAACTGATTCACACATTACCACATCAACATTAATCAAATCAGTTAAAATAAATGGTGGAGCTCTTAGGGGAACCTGTGACAGTGATGTCTGCTCATTGTCCTTTTTTATGACTCACAGAATACATTCAGAAGGTGAAACACACACATGATCCTGCCATAACAGTTTTCACCGAGTTCCTTCAGACAAAAAAGAAAAAGTAATCTACAATACAAAAAAAAATTCCTTTTGTGTCAGTCTATGGGTGTCAGGACTTGGTATATTCCTGGTATATTATTAATTTAGCTGCTGGAAATCATGATACAGCAGCTGTGTGTGTGTGTGTGTGTGTGTGTGTGTGTGTGTGTGTGTGTGTAGGAGCACTCTTGGTATTGTGAGACTGTCTGTCAGCTTAATCAGAGCTCTTTGCCTTCCTAGGTGGGCCATGTCTTGTGCTGAGATAGTAACCCAATGCCTGTCCTAATCAAAGACAGACCTGCTGAATGACTCCCATAACCACAACTGCTCCTGCCTATTAGAGCTAACAGCTCTCTGAATGCATCAGATAGCATCTCACTTTTGAAGGACAGAGAGAGAGAGAGGGAGGGAGAGAGAGAGATGGAGAGATGGAGGGAGGGAGGGAGTAGGTGACTCTGACCGCATGGCTTTTGTGGGTGCCTGTCCCTGCCCTCTCTCTCATAGCCTTCATTATGTCACTGTGTCTTGAGGGCCTTGCCTGTCCATTCCATATAATCACGCCATATTACCAGCCACCCTTTTCTTTATTAAAATAATCACTGGCAATTAGGAGGAGAATAGACAGGGAGACAGGGAGAAATCACACACACAGTAATATTTCCCCACCTTACATGCTTTTGATGTCGTTTTTCCCCCCCTACCACCTCCCACAATGCAACACGGAGGTAAAATGGCCCGTGCTCGAGGCCGCCACTATTAAGGAAAGAGGCACCGACAATTTTTCAAGAGTGTTGAGATGAAAGAAAAGAGAGCGCGAGAGATACGAGCAAATAATTCAGAAATTGACCATCTCTAAAATGAAGAAAATCGAAGTGTAAGCATTGTGATTTACTTTGTCCCGCTCAGAGATGCCAGAAAAAATAAGAGAGGCTATTAAATCTCCCTTTGAAATAAATGTGCCCATTTATCTATGTGGCCAAAGACGGCTAATGAAGCTATTGTCAAAGCAAATATAGCAGGCCAGATACACGCCGCGCAAATATTGCGGCCGTGTCCAGATGTGTCAGCGAGAGATGAAAGATGGATTCATCTAAATATCAGGGTGAGTTATAGCACAGGTGCTGCACAACTGGGCCGTGTTCGCCCGGCGGAACACACCGCTGCTCATGCGAACAGCGCAGTGTTAAGGGGACGACTGGTAAACCAACACTTCTTTGCTGAAATTAGTTGAAACGGAGAATAAAGGCGACACGTTGTCACGCCCATGGCTGAAATTGAACTGGGTGTGTAATTATGCAGAGAATAGTTGCTCGATTGCATTAGCCTCTGGCGGCGTTTGGGATAAGTCACTTTAAATGGCTTTAGAAGAGCTTGTTTTCATAATGCCCATTTTTTCTGCCTCTCTCTTTTTAATTACCAGGGCATAATGTTAGTTCACATGCTCTGCTCTTCAAAAATTGTCTGTACAACTATCCCTGGTTCGTCCTTTCTCTCTCTCTCTCTCTCTCTCTCTCTCTCTCTCTCTCTCTCTCTCTCTCTCTCTCTCTCTCTCTCTCAAATCCTCTCTCTCAGTCAGTAACCCTCTCAATACATAATATTGCACAACACCTAGCTCTTCCTATAACCTGGTTATATATATATATATATATATATATATATATATATATATATATAGTAGTTCTAGTAGTAGTAGTTAGAATTTTTGTGTAGTATATTGTGAAATATTCCTGATTTTGATCTGTCAGGAACTGACACTAATGAACTAATCAACAACGATGAATGGTACACCAGAGAGGTCAAAGGTTAAGGTCTGTGCATTTGAGATTCTGCCGTTGACGGTTTGGCCTCCTGCTTCAGGTCTTCGTTTTGCATGGATTGAATATTGGAGAAGTTCTCATCTTATTGCCAACACTTGACGGCTTGTTTTAAAACAACCCCTTCAGCCGCTGAGCCCCGGAGTTCGATCCAACACGGGGGATCTGACACACTGTTCCTCCTCCTCTCCTCATGATTATTTTATGTGTATATGATTAACTCTCAGCGCGGTAGCTACGACCCCATTTAGCGAGTTGCCGTCGACTGCAGGCGACCGCCGGTGCTTGAGCAATGGTGCTTTTTCGAAGTCATTTAAATTTTACATTTCCATTTGCTCCACCTTTTAATTTAGCGTATAATGATGCCATTAGAATAAAACCCATCTGGAAGTTCTTTGGGGAGAGCCGTAATGTGGGAGCGTTCCTCTCTTTCCTCTCTTATGTCATTCGTCACACGGGCAACAGATGCTATGAGAGAAACAGACTCACCAGAGAAACACATTCTTGCCAGTTACCAGTAGAATGATATGAGCAACCAGAACAAATGTTTCAGTGTTCACAGCTATGAAACTTAAACTGGTTTAAAATTAATAAGATGAAGTAGGTTATCAAATCTTTTGTATTTGAGGCCCTTTATTTTAGTTTGAGAGTGGGCTTGAGAGCGGGATTGGGAGTGTTGGCTATGATGTACACCAGCTACAAAATCAACATGACAAGCCTTTAAAATCTAGCAGGTCTGCAGTATATCCATCAGGTCTATAGTATATCCATCAGGTCTGTAGTATATCCATCAGGTCTATAGTATATCCATCAGGTCTGTAGTATATCCAGCAGGTCTGTGGTATACCCAGCAGGTCTGTAGTATACCCATCAGGTCTGTAGTATATCCAGCAGGTCTGTAGTATATCAAAGACCAGCATACTTTGAGTCTCTTTTAATGTTGTAGCTGCTGAAGTAGATGATTTCATAGCATCAGACTTCGATTATGAGACTATAAAACCGTATGTCTAGATTATTGAATGATGAAGTAAAGTGATTAATAAAAAATAATAAAGTGTGTTTGTGAGTGACTGAGCTCATGGCCCTGCAATAGAGCCCTTTAAACCCACCAGCCTCAATTATGCTAATGAATACATTTCTCTGTGAATAATTAGAGTGATTAATTTTCCCTTGTTTTGAATTACAATTCTGGTGCCTTCTAGCACTTTACACCACTCGTTAATTACCAATTAAATTGGCTGGCTCGTTTACTCCAGGTTCACTGGCCGCATTGTTCTGTAGCACTTAGAGCTGATGTTTAATGTGCTAATTGGTGGAGATTAAAATGTGTGACCTCTTATGAGGAACAGTGGATAGAAATATAGCTTTTCATGTAATGTTAGTTTAGTATTTTTATGTGAGATGTAAACTTGGCGCTGTACTTTCTGTACATACGGAAGAGGAGTGCAGTCCAATATTACACTCCTTCACACTCCCACGCCTCCCAGACCCTCAGACCTCCCACTGGAAGGGTCTCTCCCTCTCCCTCTCTCTCTCTCTCCCTCTCTCTCTCTCTCTCTCCCTCTCTCTCTCTCTCTCTCTCTCTCTCTCTCTCTCTCCCTCTCTCTCTCTCTCTATCTAATATATATATATATTCCTCCTACTAATTTGAAAGCACTTTGCACAGCTGATGAAGAACCTCTGCCTAAAACATCCTGTTTCTCTAGAAAGCTTGTGGACTTCACTAGAATTATTATATATATATATATATATATATATATATATATATATATATATATATATATATATATATATATATATACATATATATATATATATATATATATATATATATATATATATATATATATATATATATATATATATATATATATATATATATATATATATATTAGTGGTGGGACTTTAACGTGTTAATTTCGATTAATTAATTACAGGAAAATTAACGCACTAAAAAAAATTAACGCATTTTAACGCACGATACACTTTTGCATCGTGGAATGTTTCTCAGTGCACGAGATCCAGGCGTACAGATTATATGGACGCACGATAAGATGAGCATGATGCAGATGACTGAAGAGGCTACGCTGGTGGATGGGAAATTTAAATATAAGAAACTTCCAGATGGAAGTTCAAACAAAAATAGTGTTATTTACACTTTATGTAGGAAGGAGTTCGCTTATCACAGGAGCACTTCCACCCTTCGTTACCACCTCAACGCAAAACATGTTGCGGCTAAAGCTGGGCGTACACTGTACGATATTTTAAATCGGGTACTCAGCTCCAGCTCAAACTGTACGACTAAATCGCAGGGAGAGTCGGCTCGTGGAGCTGCTTCAACAGTGCGATACTCTCACGAGGAGCGATTTGAATTTCAAACATGTTTGATATTCTTGCGACGCTGCGATTTCTGATCGGGAGTTGGTCGTGAGGTGTGAATCGCTCCTCGTTTACCTGTGTAAACTATACGATGCACGACACGCGATTGAGCCGAAACGAGTGAAAAATCGGCTAAAAATGGGCCAAAAATCGCACAGTGTACGCCCAGCTTAACGCGCAGGTCAGTAATGATAACTTAGCTGCTAAATGTATTCCTAGTACGATAGGGTGACCTAAACGTCCGCATTTCACATCCTGTCCCGGTCGTCCCGGGTTTTTTTTAAAGTGAGGAAATGTCCTGGTTTTTAAAGTACCTTCATTGGACTATTAAGACTGGATTAAACTTTCGCGAGTGACCGTAGCGCGCGACTCCGCACGCGTTTATACATGACGCGTCATATTATTTGTGTTGTTCGCTCTCTGTGGTCGAAGATAAAGGCTTACAAGAAGCGCTGCACATTGCGTCAACTGATGCAAGTTACGAACTACCGTCCAGGGGTGAGTTTCCCAAAACGTTCTTAGCACCAAGTACTTCTTAACCTCGTACGTAAGAACGAGGGAAAAAAACAGGTTATTGTGAAAGGGAAGTAAAACAGGTTATTGTGAAGAGCGCCACAAATGTGGTTCTGACTGGGGATCACTGGACCTCTGTTAGCAACAAGAATGATCTTGGTGTGACAGCTCATATTATAGATGATGAATGGAAGATCCAGTCATTTGCTTTGAGCATGCAGAAGACCACTTCTAGGCACTATGGAGATGCCTGTGGCAGAGGCCTGGGAAATTTAAGAAAAGTATACCATCTAAAATGGTATTAAAAAAACATCTTCTGATTTACTTCAATTTTTCCAATATCCTGAGCAAAACTCCCAAAATTAAACCACATTTTGGTCAGAATTTCCAATGTTCTGAACTGTTTTCTGCACTCATATATTGGTCTGTGTAGTAGACTGGTGGAAAAATAAACAAGATGTTGAAGTTTGATTATGTTCATTGATTCATTCATCATTCAAACTTAAATTAATATTTCTCATGTTAAATACTGAAATGCGATTAAAATGTGATTAATTTCGATTAATTAATTACAAAGCTTCCGATTAATTCGATTAATTTTTTTGATCGCGTCCCACCCCTAATATAAATATATATATATATATATATATATATATATATATATATATATATATATATATATATATATATATATATATATAGATATGTGTGTGTGTGTGTGTGTGTGTGTGTGTGTGTGTGTGTGTGTGTGTGTGTGTGTGTGTGTGTGTGTGTGCATTCTGGGTGCTGTGATGTATCTTTAGCGAGATATTGAGATATTGAAGGCTGTCTAGTCCAAGACTGGGCATCTCTGACCACTGTAGCTTCAGTATTACACCCTGTGCATTAATGCTTCAGTATTACACCCTGTGCATTAATGCTTCAGTATTACACCCTGTGCATTAATGCTTCAGTATTACACCCTGTGCATTAATGCTTCAGTTACTCCCCTCCTAACACTGATCATCTTAAGAGACTTTGAGGTTTATGGTTCTCAGCCTTTAGCGAGGTATCTGTGTGTGTTCTCAGCCTTTAGCAAGGTATCTGTGTGTATGTTCTCAGCCTTTAGCGAGGTATCTGTGTGTGTGTTCTCAGCCTTTAGTGAGGTATCTGTGTGTGTGTTCTCAGCCTTTAGCGAGGTGTCTGCGTGTGTCTCTGCTCTCTGTTTCAGTCTCATCTTTATGTTCTTTCATTTCGTCTCTGTCCTTCAGGATGTCCACTTGAGGTGCATTAACAAATCCTTTGTCCATTTTCCAGTGCAGAGATCGACTCAAATTTAGTTTCCTACATCAATATGACAATGCTCTAGGCAGACAAGAGTGGCCTCTCAGTAAAATAAGAGAGCTCTTTAATGTCTTGATGCAATCTCCTTGAATGACAACTGGATTATTTTTATCATGGGACTGACGCTCTTTGGGCTTTTTGGAAGATCAGAGATTGGGAAAGGGCTGTATGTGTTGGCACAGGCCTTTGATTGAAGCGACCAGAAGCTCTAAGATCCATCAATGGAGGCTCAAAGCCAGGGGTCCGTGAGGCCCACTGAACACACCCCCGTGGGGCTCCGGGCAGCCGTGCTTAGAGGTGGCCTGGTTCATCCAAACCACCAGTTCATCTTGGATTCAATCAGAATACATCACTGAATCTGCTATGACGCAGGACAATGAATGAACAGCAGCAGGAATTCAGAAACAGGCTGCTTCACTCTTTGTGTTATTTCATACTGGATGACATCACAGGCTATAGGTCATAGGTCAAGGTTTTGAATGGAGAATCTCTGTTACAAACATTACAGTATAATGTAGTCCAAGATAAGGTTTTATATGTTGGTATATCTACCACTGATCTGGACCCAGACTATATTAGACAATCTGGATTATAGTTCTTTACACCATTCAGAAATTTCAGCCAGTAGACCTGCATCATATTACACAGGCACAATTTTTTAAACAAAATCTTCAATAAAAAGGAGGATAATAACCTCCCAGATCACACCTGCAATATTTTCAGTATATGATCTTATTTTTCACCTTTAAAAGCACCAAATGCGGCCGGTGTTGGCTGAGTCACACACATCTGTGGATCAGTAATGTTATTAACCCTGGGGCAGCATGAGAAACCTCTCGTCTGCTGGCAAAACGGAAGACAGGATGCATAACAAACTCTTATCAGACCCTCCTATCAGACCCTCCTATCAGACCCCAGTGAACTTCCCTTAGTGCTATGCTGCCTTTGCCTCCTTCGAGTTTCAAGTGTTCTGACACTAGCAAAATCTATTAATGTGGTAACAGAAGCACAGTGGTGTGAATGTCCACCCTATTATGCCTGTTTGTCTGGGTAATTTATGGAGTTTCAGCCAAAGTGCTTTGAACAGTGTGCAAGCAGCAAGATGAAACACATGACTGATCTGAGCTCACACGTCTGCCAGTCATTTACATGGGAATGGAGCTAAACTCATGCTGGGTTTCTAAGTTCTCAATTTATTCCAGTCTTCCTCAGTCTTGTTTCGTTTGGGATTTTTTACCTTTTGAATCTGTAATGGATGCTATCAAAAGCAGGAAGTGGGTTCCCATTAGCACGTAGAAGATGCTTCTTTAATGCTGGTACAGGGTGTGTTTTTTCAATTGACTGACGGTGAAAAGCTGGAGGAAATCATTTTTTGATGCCTTGCTGATTTTGTAAGTTTTCCCACTGACAAAGATATGAACAGTTTATAATTTACACATTTTTTGTAGTTTATGAGGTTTGGAGGAATTTTGGACCACTCGTGTATAAATCATTACTAGATTTTGAATAGCTAAGCAGACCTTCAGCTCCCACCATACGTTTTCTATGGGATTAAGGTCTGGAGACAGGGTTAAGGTCTGGAGAATAGGCCACCATGACCCTCATGTGTTTCTTCTTGAGTCACTCCTTTGTTGCCTTGGCTGTATGTTTTGGGTCATTATTGCGCTGGTGGTCCCAGCTATGGACCATGTTTAATGTCCTGGCGTAGGGAAGGCGGCTGTCACTCAGGATTTTACGGTACATGGCTCCACCCATTCTCCCACTGATGTGGTACAGCAGTCCTGTGCCCTTAGCAGAGAAACACCCCCTAAACATAATGTTTGCACCTCCATACTTGACAGTGGGGATGATGTTCTTTGGGTCATAGTCAGCATTTCTCTTCTTCCAAACACAGCAAGGTGAGTTAATGCCAAAGAGCTCAGTTTTCATCTCATCTGACCACAGCACCTTCTCCCAATCACTCTCAGAATCATCCAGATGTTCATGAGTGAACGTCAGTCGGGCCTGCACATGTGTCTTCTTGAGCAGCGGCACCTTGCAGGCACTGCAGGACTTAAATCTATTATGGCGTAATGTGTTACCAATGGTGTTCCTGGTGACTGTGGTCCCAGCTGCCAAAAGTTCCCCCATGTAGTTTTAGGCTGATCCCACCTTCCTTCTGATCAAGGATACGCCACAAGGTGAGATTTAGCATGGAGCCCCAGATCGAGGTCGACTGACACCAACAGTTGTCTCCTTCTCACCCAGCATCTTATGTATGGTTTTGTAGTCCATCCTAGCCTTGTGCAGGTCTATGATTATGAGCCTGTGCACAGGTGTCTTTTATCCAGCAGGTAACCCTAACCCAGGTAATGAGTTGATTAGGAGTGTCTAACTGGTCTGTCGGAGCCAGAACTCAATGTTTGGTATTGGATCAAAAACTTACAGTGAGGAAATTAAGTATTTGAACGCCCCGTGAACACCCTGCAAGTTCTCACACTTCCACTTCCACTTCAATCATGGAAGGGTCTGAAATTTTCATCTTAGGTGCATGTGGACTGTGCGAGACAAAATTTGGAAATCACAATGTATGATTTTTTAAATGATTTGTTTACAAAATCAGCCAGGGATCAAATGATTATTTCCTCCACTGTAATCACAACTGTGAAGGTTCATTCTAAGTTCTCTCAGTGCTGCTGTTACTGTGAGATTTTTTTTGTAATGCAGTCCAGGATTGGAGGCCAGCGGGGGGAAGCCCCAAAGGTCAATATCCTAATCTCTAGTTTTAATCCCTGAGCATAATCCCTGATAGTACAGCAGAGTCAGTAGTAGACTGGTCACTATGCATTACATTATATATATTGTTTTCCAAATATGTGAATGCTGTTGTAGGTAAAGTAGGTATATGGACACACTGACCTATAAAGGGGCCACTGTGAGGCCTGTTGTGGGCGGAGCAGTCCCATGAGTCATCACCACAGAGTTATGTGGTAAACGGATCCGTCCTGGTGATGCTCAGACACCTGCGGATGAATGAGAGCAGGATATTAGGAATCAGTTTACCTGCACAGGTGTGTGTGTGTGTGTGTGTGTGTGTGTGTGTGTATGTGTGTGTGTATGTGTGTGTGTGTGTGTGTGTGCGTGTGTGTGTGCTTGAGTGTATGTATGTGTCTTTGTGTGTGTATGTATGAGTGTGTGTGTGTGCTTGAGTGTATGTATGTGTCTTTGTGTGTGTATGTATGAGTGTGTGTGTGTGTATGTATGTATGAGTGTGTGTGTGTGTGTGTGTGTGTGTGTGTGTGTGTGTGTGTGTGTGTGTGTGTTTGAGTGTATATATGTATGTATGTGTCTTTGTGTGTGTATGTCTGAGTGTGTGTGTGTGTGTGTCGGGGGGGGGGGGGGGTGCTCACATGCACATTTCCTTTGGACTTTGGAAGAATGATCATTCTAGTACGTATTCACGTTATTGTTGAAGGTCAATAACATTTTACATTGTGTTTTTTAAAAGTTTGCCACCTGCCAATCACTTCAACTGCTCAGACCCTCACATCCAGAAGTCATACAGACTTCAGTTTAAAGACACACACGGACACATATGCAATTCTCACTATGAAGATGTGTGCACACACACACACACACAAACCCACCCCACCCCCTGTAGCCTACTAATGCTTACACACTCTCTCTCTCTCTTTACGTGTAGTGTGTGGTGGTGCACGCCTTCAGTTCCTTTATCTGGCGGGAGCGTGAAGCTCTTGTTCCCGCGCTCGTGTAATGATGCCCTCTTGTCTGGAGGTGAGGTCGCTGTGCTGCCTGCCTTGTGTATCGATCCTCTCTCTCCTGCACAGCCCGGGCCACTTCAGTAATTAGCGCTAGCCATTAGAGCAGCGCTCCACAGGCTAACGTCGCCATTAACGTTGCCGCGGGTCCTTTCATTAACGCTAACGCTCATTGTGACTCGTTATTTTCTAAAGACGCGGAGTGAAGGAAATGGAGGTGCGAGCGAATGGACCGGAGAGACGCGCTGAAGTGCGTGTGGAAAAGCATCTCTCGCTGGCTGTGGATTTAATTAACGCGCTTTAATAGCGCCGGGCTTTGTTCCCGTGTTGAAAATGATCTGTTGAAGGGAGAATGGAGTGGGGCGGGTGGGGAGAGCTACTTACACCAAAGCTACCCCCCCCCCCCCTTTTTTGATGGCACAGTGAGTTCCATCTCATAACAAGCTTTGATCTGGCAAAAAGCGACAACTCCTCTACCGTTCACTCCTGCAGGCGCAGCTCACGACAGGAAATGCAACAGTGTTGGCAGTATGCACACGCCATTCAAATGTGGACCACTTTGGTACAATAGTGAAGTAAGGATTGTGTGGACACTTGGGGGAAATGAGACAGATACCCGCAGAACACACAGATCAGTGAATCATCTGGCGCTTCTCTGGGGTGTTTATGAACAAACCCTAAAGCTGTAGAGAACTGAAAATGTTCAGTGGGAAGATTCATGACCACCGCGCACCTGCTGGTCGACGGGGTCTGAGGTCCTGACCAATCACATTCATCCTCATGCAGCATCTGACCAATCACATCCATCCTCAAGCAGCATCTGACCAATCACATTCATCCTCATACAGCATCTGTACCGCCTGGAGCGGCAGGCAGTGTGTGGGGAAAGACCCTGCTCTAATTAACACACACACTCTCACACACACTCACACACACACACACACACACACACACACACACACTCACACACACACACACACACACACACTCTCACACATACACACACACACTCACACACACACACACACCCACACATACACACACACTCACTCTCTCTCTCACACATACACACACTCACACACACACACACACACACACTCACTCACTCTCTCTCTCACACATACACACACTCGCACACACACACACACACTCTCTCTCTCACACATACACACACACACTCACTCACTCTCTCTCTCTCTCTCACACACACACTCACTCTCTCTCTCACACACACACACACACACTCACTCTCATACACACACTCTCACACATTCACACACACACTCTCACACACACACTCACTCTCTCTCACACACACTCACACATACACTCACACACACACTCTCACACACTCGCTCACACACACACACACACACACGGACTAGAGCTGCTTCACCCGTCACCATGGACACAGCTGGCAGGAGTGTGAGTGAGAGAAGGTGTAGAGATGTGTAAAGTGTGAGGGGACTGATTGCTTGTGTGCTCTGCCTCAACCACAGTGATGAAACATCATCTGGGTACATAATCAAGGCGGCTAGGGTGGTGCCAATCCTAAAGAAACCCAACCTTGATGCCACCAACATCAGCAACTACAGACCGGTATCTCTCCTCTCATTCCTTTCTAAGATCCTTGAACGGGCTGTACACAACCAGCTATCCTCTTTTCTCTCACAGAACCAGCTTCAGGACCCCAACCAATCTGGCTTCAAGCCGGCACATTCTACGGAAACTGCACTCATTGCAGTAACTGAGAAACTCCATGCGGCTAGAGCAAATGGACTATCATCAGTTCTGATTCTGCTTGACCTTTCGGCTGCCTTTGACACAGTCAATCATGAGATCCTTCTGTCCATCCTCTCAGGCCTTGGTATCACTGGCAATGCATGGACATGGTTTGCATCCTACCTGGAGGGTCGTTCCTACCAAGTAACATGGGGAGGATCAACATCCACGCCATGCAAACTCTCCACCGGTGTTCCACAAGGCTCAGTGCTGGGTCCACTTCTTTTTTCCCTTTATACCCGCTCACTGGGTGAGTCAATCTCTGCACATGGCTTCTCTTATCACTGTTATGCGGATGACACCCAGCTCTTCTTTTCCTTCCCACCCTCTGACACACAGGTTTCAGCTCGAATCTCTGCATGTCTGAAAGACATTGCCTCTTGGATGGCAGCTCACCACCTAAAGCTTAACCCAAGCAAGACGGAGATGCTGTACATCCCTGCAAGAGCCAGTCCTCATCGTGATCTTTCTATCTCATTCGAGAACACCGTGATCACTCCATCCATGGAAGCGCGTAGCCTTGGTGTAGTTGTCGACAATCAACTCTCCTTCACGGCCCACGTTGCTAACACAACACGATCATGCAGATTCGCCCTTCACAACATTCGGAGGATTCGGCCATTTCTCTCTAGGGAGGCCACTCAGGTCCTTGTCCAGTCCCTTGTTATCTCAAGACTGGACTACTGCAACTCCCTACTGGCTGGTCTTCCTATGCATGCCATCAAACCCCTGCAACTGATCCAGAACGCTGCAGCTCGGTTGGTCTTCAACCTTCCCAAGTTCAGCCATGTCACTCCCTTGCTGTCCTCCCTCCACTGGCTTCCGGTAGCTGCCCGCATCAAATATAAAACCCTGGTGCTGGCCTACAAAGCAAAGGATGGTCCAGCTCCTCCTTACTTGATGGCCATGGTAAAACCCAGATGCATACCTAGAGCCCTCCGCGCCTCAAGTATGTCTCGTCTTGACCCTCCATTATCCAGGACACATGGGAGACAAGCATCCAGACTTTTCTCTGTCCTGGCTCCAAGGTGGTGGAATGAACTTCCCTTGTGTGTCCGAACATCGGAGTCACTTGCTGTCTTCAGACGCCGACTGAAGACCCACCTCTTTCAAGTGCACTTTGCATAATTATGCTTTGTCTATTGTACTTTATCGTCTCTTTCCTCAGGTATTGTGCATAATTGGGTTATAGGAATTGTTTACTGTCTTTTTCCTCAGGGGATGTGTATATTCAGGTATAATTGTTAGGTATCATTTGACTTTCGTCTAGTGGTTTTTCCAGCTTAGAGTACCTTGTGTTCAGGACTATCTATTCTACCTTGGAGATTCCAAGCAACTACATAGCACTTTTGTAAGTCGCTCTGGATAAGAGCGTCTGCTAAATGCCATAAATGTAAATGTAAATAATCATAAATAATGTGAAGGCGCACAGTCAGGACTAGCGGCTGCCAGAGAGAACGTGGCCGTGTGGATCTGGGCCGCTGTGACCCGTATTACAGCGGCTGTGGCACCTGTCATTGAGTGTCTAGTGTGTGATGTTGAGAGAGGCACTGGCCAGATGAGGAGAGCGTCTGGAATTGGGCTGGTTCTGTTGTGGTTATTGTGGTCATGTTTAGTGTGTCACAAACTGAATGACTGAACAGCAAATATTTTGCAGTTTGTGATTTTAGGGTATTATTTCTAGAGTAAATTACTATGAGCACAAACGACGGAGCGTCCCGGTTGAAGGGCGTTTGAAGCGTGGTTTCCTCACTGGTTTCCAGGATGTGACTGAGAGCTGAATGATTCTGCGTGCGGCTGCGAGCAGCACCAGCTGCACATAAAGGCCCGGCACTCATTACCCAGACGCCAGTGTGGACAGCCGCATTCATCCCAAATGCATTCTACCTAAAGGTTAAGAGTAGTTATGGGAAAGTCATGTATTATTAAAATACCTTTCGCAGTGAACCACCTTTTGATATATTTTCCTTGGTAATGAAAGCAGCATTCGGAAAGGGGAAATCTAGTAATCTAGTAATCTAGTAATCTAGTAATTTGCTGTCCCATTTCTTTGGATTCTTTATTCTTTATTCTCTCTCTCTTTCTCTCATTCACTGCCCCTACCCTCACTGCTATATGTGTGTGTGTGTGCGTGTGTGTGTGTGTGTGTGTGTGTGTGTGTGTGTGTGTGTGTGTGTGTGTGTGTGCGTGTGTGTGTAGACAGTAAACAGGCCCGTGATGGGCAGAGATGTATCTTACATTACCAGCTTTCATTAAAAACCTCCAAGGCATTCAGGGCATCTGCCTGTGAGGATGCCTTTCAATTCTCTCTCTCTCTCTCTCTCTCTCTCTCTCTCTCTCTCTCTCTCTCTCTCTCTCTCACTCTCTCTGATGTTGTTAAGGATGTGATTGAGTGAGGAAAATGGCTGTTTGCTGTCTGATCTGGGGGAGATAAGGGGTCGAGGTTTCAGGTATTCACAGTGAATGGCTGAGAGCTGCTTTATCCAACTCTCTCCTTTATCTGGGTGGAAAAAGGAGGGAAGAAAAGAAGGATGTAGAAAGTGAGAGGAGAGGGCAGGTGGGCGGTGGGGGGCACGTGAGGAGATGTCAGTACTCAACATTCTATTGAGGGTGTTGGTCTTATTAAAGATGGTCAAAAGACAGGAAATCAGCCAGTGAAATGAAGTCTCTCACCCAATTATGGCATGTGAGTGGAACGTCTTCAAGCTTTTTGGCTCTGAGTGAACTGGTCTCGCTCTCTTTCTCTCCAAGTCTGTCTCTCTGTCTCTCAGTTCACCTTCTCACGCTCTCAGATGAGACAGCACTGGTATTTGATCTTACTTGAATTCATGAGGTGGATGGAGGGATGGATGGAGGGATGGATGGATGGATAGATGGATGGATAGGATACTGTAATTACTTGCATAAAATGCCTCACGTGAAGACTCGCGTGAAGACTCGCGTGAAGACTCACGTGAAGGTAAGTCTGTTCTTCCTGTGTCGTGCTCTGAGAGGGTGTTTTCTTTGTCTTCATCTCCATTCTGCTCATTCAGGTTCAGGATTCAGCCTTCTGCTTTGAAATAAAGTCTCCAGTATAAATATTGAATCTGACTTATGGTTAAGCACAGTGACTGAACACACACGACTGAACACATACAACACCAGCTGCAGTCCTGGACTGGATGTTACAGGATGTCAGAGGAGATGCCCATCTGGACACAGGAGGCCCACTCATTCACATCTCCCTCCAATACGGAGCCATTCAGTTCTTTTCTGGTGGAAAAAAATCCCGTGATTAGTATGAAGTATGTGATTAGTAGACGCTTCTATTGATTCACTTGCAAACCTTGAACTTCCGATTAGATTATATCTGGAGTGTATGTATATCTGGTGTGGTGGGGTAATTCTGTCATTGTCCTGTATATCTGGTGTGGTGGGGTAATTCTGTCATTGTCCTGTATATCTGGTGTGGTGGGGTAATTCTGTCATTGTCCTGTATATCTGGTGTGGTGGGGTAATTCTGTCATTGTCCTGTATATCTGGAGTGGTGGGGTAATTCTGTCATTGTCCTGTATATCTGGTGTGGTGGGGTAATTCTGTCATTGTCCTGTATATCTGGTGTGGTGGGGTAATTCTGTCATTGCCCTGTATATCTGGTGTGGTGGGGTACATTAGGGACTGATTGCAACTGCCATGAAGTTCAGAAACTAGTCCGTAAGCTTTGCCTAAGCTTTGATGATGATGATGATGATGATGAAGTTGATGACAAAGATTATGAAGACGGTGATGATTGTCATGGTGGTGATGTTGATGATGGCAATGATGATGATGAAGGTGATGATGATGAAGGTGATGATGGTGATGGTATTTTTGCCAAAAATAATTTATCTGTCTGATTGTTGGTCAGACTCTGTGTATAACAGGTATACTGAGTAAGTTCCATGACTGCAGGTATCATGAATCCAGAGTAATCCAAAATATGAAGAAAGAACAGATTCATGTTCAGTCTTACTGTAAATACAGTTATGATGTCATGACGGATGCTGTCTCTCTTACACTGTGAACACTTTGTTTTCTTGTCACTGTCAGACATCACTTTACAATATGCTGACACTATACAATAACCTATACAATAACCTCACACTATACATTATGTATAATGTATATTATGTATAATGTATATTTACATTATATATGCATTTACATTATATATGCTACCATTGGGCACAGTTATAAACAAACATGGTGTCAATTTTCACTGCTATGCGGATGACACTCAACTTTACATATCAGCCAAACCCGATGACAAACTCAGTTTAGGAAAAATTGAGGCCTGTGTAAGAGATATTAAATGCTGGATGTCTCTAAACTTCCTACAATTAAATGAGGACAAAACAGAAGTTCTCCTTGTGGGCCCTAAGGCCGCAAGACAGAAAATTCCTAATTTAATGCTTAATCTTGCAGACTGTCCCATTACACCTGGCACAGTAGCCAAAAACCTAGGCGTCATACTCGACTCCGACCTATCATTTGATAAATATATAGATAATACTACTAGGATAGCTTTTCTACATCTCCGCAACATTGCCAAATTAAGAAATGCATTATCACAGGATGATGCAGAAAAATTGGTGCACGCCTTTGTTAGCTCTAGACTAGACTACTGCAATTCACTACTGTCAGGATGTTCAAATAAGAATCTAAATAAACTTCAAGTAGTTCAAAATGCCGCAGCTAGAGTTCTGACCAGAACTAGAAAATTTCAGCATATTAGACCAGTCCTATCAGCCCTGCATTGGCTCCCAGTTAAATTTCGTATTGATTTTAAAATTCTATTATTAGCATACAAAGCACTACACGGGCTTGCTCCTGAATACCTCCAGGAACTTATTTCCTACTATGAACCCCCACGTCAACTAAGATCACAGGGTGCTGGTCTGTTATTAGTTCCACAAATTAACAAGGTAACAGCAGGGGGAAGAGCCTTTTCTTATAAGGCCCCCCAGCTTTGGAATAATCTTCCTAAATGTGTCCGGGACTCTGACACAGTCACAATCTTTAAATCTAGGTTGAAAACCCACTTATTTAGTCTAGCGTTTGATAATTAATATCCCCCTTAGATAAAGGTACAGATCCAGGGGTTCATAGACGAAGGGTTTTATGGTAGACTGGGGTGCTGGTGCTGTCATCCTGTCACTGCTCGTGGTCACTCAAGTTTGTTGACAGTGCAGTGGACGGATGCCATTGTCTCAGAATGCCCCAAAGCCTATGTTACCTTCTGGTTCTGCCTTTTTTTAGCTAGGCTGTAATAATTTAACTTAGTGCCGGAGTTGCTGCCACACTCCAGAAATGTTTATAATTTTACCTGTCCCGTATATGTCCTCATACAGAGCTAATTTTCCCTGTTTCATTTCTCCACATGGCTGCCCGCCTGCTTGAGGAATAATGAGATGAGGAGAGACAAGCGATCCATCCTGGCCGGCCACCTCCTGCCTAACCGGATGCCTACACCATGATGGACATTATTACATCTTTTTCGGTCTAAATGGACATTATTGCATCTTTTACATTCTGTCTACATTCTGTCTATATTGTTGTTGTTGTCATGGTGACCGGTGTCGGCCAGAGGAGGATGGGTTCCCCCCCCTGAGTCTTGGTTCCTCTCAAGGTTTCTTCCTCATGCAAAAAACTAGGGAGTTTTTCCTTGCCACTGTCGCCTTTGGCTTGCTCACTGGGGGCTAGGACTCGGCACTTGTAAAGCTGCTTTGTGACAACAACTGTTGTAAAAAGCGCTATATAAATAAAATTTGATTGATTGATTGATTGATACAATAACCTGACACTATACAATATTCGGATCTCACGTCCTGATTTGTGGTGGTGGCAGCATCAATTCACTGTGTTTAGATGTGTAGCCAGTGATAAGCTTCAGGGAACCCGACTGGATGAACCATTTCACTACAGATGGCAATTCCAAAGTTGCTAAGAGCTATAGAGCTGGAGAGACTGACTGTGGATCTCTTCTGGGTGGGTTAACATCTGTCTGTGGATCAGTCTTGGTGGGTTAGTGTCCATCTATGGCTCTCTCCTGGGTGAGTGAGTTTGTGTCTGTGTATCACTCCTGGGTGGGTTTAGTGTCTGTCTGTCTGAATCTCTCCTGGGTGGCTTAGTGTCTGTCTGAATCTCTCCTGGGTGGCTTAGTGTCTGTCTGTCTGTCTGTCTGGATCTCTCCTGGGTGGGTTAGTGTCTGTCTGTCTGTCTGTCTGAATCTCTCCTGGGTGGGTTAGTGTCTGTCTGTCTGTCTGAATTTCTCCTGTGTCTACACCTCCTATAGCTTCACAGTAAATGTGTTTTTTACAGTTGTATCAAAGAAAGACAAATGCTTTGGTTCATGGTTCATAACCAACAGGATTACCCTAGGTGCAGTCATGGTCTGGTGGTTAGGGAACCATCTTGTGACTGGTCTTGTGACCGGAGGGTCATGGGTTTGATTCCCACACCTGAGGCCATGACTGAGGTGCCCTTGAGCAAGGCAGCTAACTCCAACTGGTGCCGGGCTAGGGCTGCCCAACGCTCTGGGCTCTGTGTGTGTGTGTGTGTGTGTGTGTGTGTGTGTGTGTGTGTGTGTGTGTGTGTGTGTTCTAACTGCACAGGTGGGTAAATGTGGAGGAGAAATTTCGATTGAGGTGAAAATCACAATTGACAAAATATGGCCTGTTTCACATTTTATTCTATGTCATTATAATACGTTACTTCCTGGATCTCAATGATTACACTCAGTGATTTTGTAACAATTTTATTTTTTTGCATGCAATTGTGTTCCAAATATTTTCACAAATTTATTCGCATTCAAAACAAAAGTTTATTTGGTTCTGTGCTACCTCCCCAGCTGGTGTCTCAGTGTTCATCACACTTGTGTGTTGTGCCTTTCTGTGGTGCCCTTTGTGACTGTGGGACTGTGGACTGTGGGTCTCGGGACTGTGGGACTCTGGACTGTGGGGCTGTGGACTGTGGGACTGTGGACTGTGGGGCTGTGGACTGTGGGACTGTGGACTGTGGGGCTGTGGACTGTGGGACTGTGGACTGTGGGGCTGTGGACTGTGGGACTGTGGTCTGTGGGACTCTGGACTGTGGGGCTGTGGACTGTGGGACTGTGGACTGTGGGGCTGTGGACTGTGGGGCTGTGGACTGTGGGGCTGTGGACTGTGGGACTGTGGACTGTGGGGCTGTGGACTGTGGTCTGTGGGACTCTGGACTGTGGGGCTGTGGACTGTGGGACTCTGGACTGTGGGGCTGTGGACTGTGGGGCTGTGGACTGTGGGACTGTGGACTGTGGGGCTGTGGACTGTGGGACTGTGGACTGTGGGACTGTGGTCTGTGGGGCTGTGGACTGTGGGGCTGTGAACTGTGGGGCTGTGGACTGTGGGACTGTGGGGCTGTGGACTGTGGGGCTGTGGACTGTGGGACTCTGGACTGTGGGGCTGTGGACTGTGGGGCTGTGGACTGTGGGACTCGGGACTGTGGGACTCTGGACTGTGGGACTCGGGACTGTGGGACTCTGGACTGTGGGGCTGTGGACTGTGGGGCTGTGGACTGTGGGACTGTGGGGCTGTGGACTGTGGGACTCTGGACTGTGGGGCTGTGGACTGTGGGGCTGTGGACTGTGGGACTCGGGACTGTGGGGCTGTGGACTGTGGACTGTGGGGCTGTGGACTGGCTGCTGATGTTTCAAACTAAAGTGTATTTGAACAAAATGAATGAAAAAATAAAGCAAATGCAGTTATGGGTGCTGATATATCTCAGTGCTGTTGAAGACGTGAGTGATTAATCTCTCCCCATCTCTCGTGACATTATAGTTTCATTAGCCCTCTAGACGTGACCTCTTCCAGCACGACATTGTCAAATGTGACACGTGTGCTTCACATTATGGATCAGTCATAATGTTGCCAAATGTGTCACATGTGCTTCACATTATGGATCAGTCATTGACAAATGTCACACGTGTGCTTCACATTATGGATCAGTCATTGTCAAATGTGACACGTGTGCTTCACATTATGGATCAGTCATAATGTTGCCAAATGTGTCACGTGTGCTTCACATTATGGATCAGTCATAATGTTGCCAAATGTGTCACGTGTGCTTCACATTATGGATCAGTCATAATGTTGCCAAATGTGTCACGTGTGCTTCACATTATGGATCAGTCATAATGTTGTCAAATGTCACACGTGTGCTTCACATTATGGATCAGTCATTGTCAAATGTCACACGTGTGCTTCACATTATGGATCAGTCATAATGTTGTCAAATGTCACACGTGTGCTTCACATTATGGATCAGTCATTGTCAAATGTGACACGTGTGCTTCACATTATGGATCAGTCATAATGTTGTCAAATGTCACACGTGTGCTTCACATTATGGATCAGTCATAATGTTGTCAAATGTCACACGTGTGCTTCACATTATGGATCAGTCTTTGTCAAATGTCACACGTGTACTTCACATTATGGATCAGTCCGTCTGCAGCACACCTGGTATCCGGTCAGTCAGTGAGGGCGGTCAGGCCGTCACCCCTAGCGATCTGTCATCAGACGGTCCATAGAGAATGCGTCAGCATGGGGAGAGCCATCAATAATAATAGAGCAGCCAGCACCTGCTCATCCACCTTCTCCTGTTAGACTGGGGTTAAACAAACACCAGCACAATCTAAGGATTACATTAGTTTCTCAAATGCCATCACATTCCAGGGATTACATGAAACAAACACCAGCACAATCTAAGGATTACATTAAACAAACACTGTCAGAATCCAAGGATTACATTAGTTAAACAAATACCAACATAATCCAATGATTAAATTAGTTAAATCTGAATCCAGAATTACATTAAACAAATACCATCAGTATCCAAGGATTATTGTGCATACATATTCCTCATCATGATATTACCCCATCCCCTCCCTCTTTCTCTCTCATCCTCTTTCTCTCCGTCTCCTCTGCTGTCTATAATGATTGCCTGTTTAATCCTGCTCTGACTTAATTGTGGAGTCATTTCTTTCCTATCAGTCCTCCCAACTCTGTTTCTCTGTGCCATTCATCTGCCATAATTCTATAGTAAATGCTACTTCATACTTTTACACTATGAGAAATACGCGCAGTGCTATTGGTCAACCTGCCTATGCTGACACAAAACATTAATCACTTAATTGGATTCTTTGGTTGTAGTGTTTGTCACAGTAGTGATGTTCCCATAATGTCCAGGAACAGGAAATGGTTTGGTCATGCCTCCCTAAGGTATGCATACCTGTGTAACTGTAGGGCTTGAGTTAGGCTCCTCCCACCACAGACTGCAGAGTATAAGAAGTGTTTCAGAAAACAAACCTCTTCAGACCTCTACGAGTTTGTTGCTGAAATTGTGCAAACTCAACTGCTTGAGTTCTGGCGAAGCACCTCCCTCTCCCTCTCTCATCATTTATTAAATAATGTCCAAAGAATGGAAATTTAACATGCAAAAAAAAAAACTAACAAATAATAAAATGTGAATGAAACATGTTAACACTCAAGATACAAAACAATTAATCTAAAAAGGGAGGCGGGGTTGTTCACAGGTGTTCACGCTGCCCTACTTAGCCTGTTAGCCTGTCAGTCTGTAAGCGTGTCAGTCTGTTAGCCTGTCAGTCTCTTAGCGTGTCAGCCTGTTAGCCGGTTAGCCTGTTAGGGTGTCAGCCTGTTAGTCTTTTAGCCTGTTTGCGTGGCAGCCTGTTAGCGTGTCAGCCCGTCAACCTGTCAGTCTGTTAGCCTGTCAGTCTGTAAGCGTGTCAGCCTGTTAGCCTGTCAGTCTTTTAGCCTGTTTGCGTGGCAGCCTGTTAGCGTGTCAGCCCGTCAACCTGTCAGCCTGTTAGCCTGTTAGCCTGTCCCGCATTCTGGTGTCTTTATGGGCACCTGCTTTTGGGTGTGTGTGACTTTTCTGAGGCAGAGGGGTTTCAGTGAGAGAACACTGGTGATGGGACTGCAGTGGTTGTGGTGGCTCACAAGTCCTCTTGGCGACCTCTGACCCCGGAGCATATCCACCATCCCCTAAATAGCAGCTCCACTAACAGAGCCTTCAAAAGCAAGGGCAGTGGGTCATTTTCCTTCTGGGAGGGAACATGAGGGAGGGAACATGAAAGCTACCTTCTCTCCCACACCTCCCCTCATAACCCCATCTCCCCTAACGACAGCCAGTTAGGGTAATAACGAGAGAAAGAGAGAGAGAGATTTGGGCATTTAAGAAAGAAAGAGAGAAAAGGTAGCTGTATAAAAAGAAATATATGAAATGAGAGATTGGAAAAGTAAAAAGAGAAATGAGAAAAAAAAATCAGAAAGTGACAGAAACTTAATTGTGTGTAATGAATGACCTATGAACGTGAGCTGTTATTTCAGGATATGGCACACACACACACACACACACACACACACACACAGTATCCATGTGCTGACAACACACATACATGTGACAGCCTCAGGCTACAGGTGTGGACAACGAGATTCGCTCGTACCCACGGTGTTCTCACTCGTCTCTTGTCTCTCGTTTCTCTTCCCTCTTCCCTCATCTCCGTCGTTTATGAGACCGGCCCCGTCTCCACAGCCCTACACCTTCTCTAATCTGCCACAGTTTATCCCATGCTGTAATATCTGTGCGTAACATCTTTGCTGTCTCCTCTTGTTTCGCAGTCATTTCCCCACTTGTCTCCATATCACGTCCATTTCAACACTCTTCACAAAGTGTGTTTACAACACACACCTCAGTACAATTGGTACAAAATGCAGCATCCAAACGCTGTAATAGAGGAGTTTTCCCACAACACTGTAACACAACACTGTAACACATCACTGTGGCACAACACTGTAATACATCACTGTAGCACAACACTGTAACACAACACTGTAACAACACAATACTGTAACACATCACTGTAGCACAACACTGTAACACAACACAACACTGTAACACATCACAGTAGCACAACACTGTAAAACAACACAATACTGTAACACATCACTGTAGCACAACACTGTAACACAACACACACTGTAACACATCACTGTAGCACAACACTGTAACACAACACAATACTGTAACACATCACTGTAGCACAACACTGTAACAACACAATACTGTAACACATCACTAGCACAACACTGTAACACAACACAACACTGTAACACATCACTGTAGCACAACACTGTAACACAACACAATACTGTAACACATCACTGTAGCACAACACTGTAACACAACACAATACTGTAACACATCACAGTAGCACAACACTGTAAAACAACACAATACTGTAACACATCACTGTAGCACAACACTGTAACACAACACAATACTGTAACACATCACTGTAGCACAACACTGTAACACAACACAACACTGTAACACATCACAGTAGCACAACACTGTAAAACAACACAATACTGTAACACATCACTGTAGCACAACACTGTAACACAACACAATACTGTAACACATCACTGTAGCACAACACTGTAACACAACACAACACTGTAACACATCACTGTAGCACAACACTGTAACATAACACAATACTGTAACACAACACTGTAACACAACACAATACTGTAACACATCACTGTAGCACAACACTACAACACAACACTGTAACACATCACTGTAGCACAACACTGTAACACAACACAACACTAACACAATACGGAATCTAATTGGCAGCCAGTGTAATGACGATAGTATGGGACTAATGTGATTAAACTTTTTAGTTTTTGTTAAAACTCACGCTGCTGTGTTCTGAACCAGCTGGAGTTTGTTTATCGATTTACCAGAACATCCAGCTAGAAGACTCTTGGATCCAGCACTTATGTAGTAGGATTGATGTCAGGAGTTGATGGATCCTGTCTGAGGAGACAGGAGAGAAAGAAGCCAGAGAGGAGGTATTGGGTTGGAGATACTGGTAGGACGAGTGTGAACAGAGGAGAAGGACTGACTGACTGCTGCAATCTTCTCCTCAAAGAAGGTGACAAAATCCTCAGGAGTGAGAGAGGATGGAGCAAGGGTAGGAGAGGATGGAGCAGGGGTAAGAGGATGGAGGAGGGGTAGGAGAGGATGGAGGAGGGGTAAGAGGATGAAGCAGGGGTAGGAGAGGATGGAGGAGGGGTAAGAGGATGGAGCAGGGGTAAGAGGATGGAGGAGGGGTAGGAGAGGATGGAGGAGGGGTAAGAGGATGGAGGAGGGGTAAGAGAGGATGGAGCAGGGGTAAGAGGATGGAGGAGGGGTAGGAGAGGATGGAGGAGGGGTAAGAGGATGGAGGAGGGGTAAGAGAGGATGGAGGAGGGGTAAGAGGATAAAGCAGGGGTAGGAGAGGATGGAGCAGGGGTAAGAAGATGGAGGAGGGGTAGGAGAGGATGGAGGAGGGGTAGGAGAGGATGGAGCAAGGGTAAGAGGATGGAGCAGGGGTAAGAGGATAAAGCAGGGGTAGGAGAGGATGGAGCAGGGGTAAGAAGATGGAGGAGGGGTAGGAGAGGATGGAGGAGGGGTAGGAGAGGATGGAGCAAGGGTAAGAGGATGGAGGAGGGGTAAGAGGATGGAGCAGGGGTAAGAAGATGGAGGAGGGGTAAGAGAGGATGGAGCAGGGGTAAGAGGATGGAGGAAGGGTAAGAGAGGATGGAGGCAGGGTAAGAGAGGATGGAGGAGGGGTAAGAGGATGGAGGAGGGGTAAGAGAGGATGGAGCAGGGGTAAGAGGATGGAGGAGGGGTAAGAGGATGGAGCAGGGGTAAGAAGATGGAGGAGGGGTAAGAGAGGATGGAGCAGGGGTAAGAGGATGGAGGAAGGGTAAGAGAGGATGGAGGCAGGGTAAGAGAGGATGGAGGAGGGGTAAGAGGATGGAGGAGGGGTAAGAGAGGATGGAGCAGGGGTAAGAGAGGATGGAGGAGGGGTAAGAGGATGGAGGAGGAGTAAGAGAGGATGGAGCAGGGGTAAGAGGATGGAGGAGGGGTAAGAGAGGATGGAGGCAGGGTAAGAGAGGATGGAGAAGGGGTAAGAGGATGGAAGAGGGGTAAGAGAGGATGGAGCAGGGGTAAGAGAGGATGGAGGAGGGGTAAGAGAGGATGGAGGAGGGGTAAGAGGATGGAGGAGGGGTAAGAGAGGATGGAGCAGGGGTAAGAGGATGGAGGAGGGGTAAGAGAGGATGGAGCAGGGGTAAGAGGATGGAGGAGGTGTAAGTGAGGATGGAGCAGGGGTAAGAGGATGGAGGAGGGGTAAGAGGATAAAGCAGGGGTAAGAGAGGATGGAGGAGGGGTAGGAGAGGATGGAGCAGGGGTAAGAGGATGGAGCAGGGGTAAGAGGATGGAGGAGGGGTAAGAGAGGATGGAGCAGGGGTAAGAGGATGGAGAAGGGGTAAGAGAGGATGGAGCAGGGGTAAGAGGATGGAGGAGGGGTAAGAAGATGGAGGAGGGGTAAGAGAGGATGGAGCAGGGGTAAGAGGATGGACGAGGGGTAAGAGAGGATGGAGGAGGGGTAAGAGGATGGAGGAGGGGTAAGAGAGTATGGAGCAGGGGTAAGAGGATGGAGGAGGGGTCAGAGAGGATGGAGCAGGGGTAAGAGGATGCAGGAGGGGTAAGAGAGGATGGAGGAGGGGTAAGAAGATGGAGGAGGGGTAAGAGAAGATGGAGCAGGGGTAAGAGTATGGAGGAGGGGTAAGAGAGGATGGAGGAGGGGTAAGAAGATGGAGGAGGGGTAAGAGAAGATGGAGCAGGGGTAAGAGGATGGAGGAGGGGTAAGAGAGGATGCAGTTCTTCATGGTCTCCTGTGGCTGCGTAGCACTTCCGCTACCCAAGCGGTGGATGGGACAGATCCTGTAAGCCTGGGGGAGAACACAGATGATTTATTGATGAAGAGAGCATAGAGAGGAAAGTATTGGTAATTTTGTCCAGAGAGAGAGAGAGAGAGAGAGAGGAAAGACACTCCTGGTGTGGAAGGGAGGACAGGATAGTAGCAACAAGTGTGAGGGAGTGATGGAGTGAAGATTTGGATGGAGTAAGAAGAATGTATGGAGGAAGTGTGATGGTGTGAGAGGTAAAAGGGGGTGATTATGATGGTGTGAGAGGTGAAGGGGTGAGTGTGATGTGTGAGAGGTGAAGGGGTAACTATGATGGTGTGAGGGGTATAGCCTGGTTTATACTTGACGCGAGGGTCCGCGCGGCGAAAATTACGTAATCGCAGTGGCTCCGCCCGTGCGCGAGGGCCTCACGCGCTGTCGATTTGTGAGGTCGTGCACCTCCCGAATTTTGTAACTTCGCACACGACGTGCCTCAGCGCAATGAACAATGTCATGTTTGCAGGGTTCATGCACCTTTATAAGGTGGAATTAAAGCACTTGTACGTAACTTTTAAGGTCCATTTCAATATTTCCCAGCATGTTAAACTTAATTAAGTTAAATATTTATACATATACTCGAAATAATTCGAAATAATTACATTATCACATTATTTAATGGTTATTTATTTTCAAATGCCCAATCTTAACGTCTTCACGTTCTCTCATGTTTCGTCCTGGAATTACAAGAGGCTCGTATTTGTTAACGTAATACAATAGAACTGTTCAGTCAGACAGCTATTTGTTGTGAAACGAAGTAGTTACAATTTCAAGCATTTTTTCAAGTACTTTAGCCTAAATTCCAGCACTTTCAAACCTGAAACACAAAGCAACATTAAAATTCGTCATAAATGTTCCTTCCTTGTTGAGGGGTGTTTCTTTATATTACCACATATTGTTTCGGAGAACACTGTGTGAGAGGTGAAGGGGTGAGTGTGATTGTGTGAGAGGTGAAGGGGTGATTATGATGGTGTGAGGGGTGAAGGGGTGAGTGTGATGGACTGTGATATATCATAATTATGTGAACATTAGTGGGAAGGGTACAGTAATGGAATGAAACTCAAAGGAAGAGGTTTGAAAGAGCTGAGAAGGAAAGAGAAATGCCACTCTGCACATAACGGTACACCTGTAAACGCCACTCTGGATATAACAGTAGACCTGTAAACACCAGTCTGTACATAACTGTAGACCTGTAAACACCACTCTGGATATAACAGTAGACCTGAGCCACTCTGGTCAAGCAGAGACAAGCCTGTTTGGACCTGCAGTCATCTTAACAGGACATAATGTCCTATAAACAATCTGAATAAATGGAATATGTAAATCTGAACGTCTGTAAAGTCTGGTGTAATTGTAGAGATTTATGCTTATGGCTCATAACACTGAGTGAGTACTTGTAAATTTTGGAAGCAGGGTGATTGAATTTGTCTTTTGCATTTTGTCCTTTGATTTTTTGAAAGCAAAAGTACAGATGGTTTAGTTCACATTGTCTATTGATATGGTGAATGTGTTAAATACTTTGAAAAAGTGGACATGGTATTGAGACAAGTGTTAAAACAATAAAAAAACAAGTTATTCTCTGCAGATGGGTTTAATGAAAACATTCATTACAATCATTCTTTCTGGATTTTTAAATCACCCTCAGAAATAAAATGTATTTTTTCAGTTCAACATTTAATTAAACACTAGTTGATCAAATACATATTTCACCATGTTGTGTTAAACAAGGTTCTTCGATACAGTAAATAATTGCTACCATTTCTAGTGGGAGCCCAAATACATTATCGACTTTCTGCTAAAAACCTTTTCGGTAAACAGCAGTGAGCAGCGTTCATTAGATAGAAGTGCTGTGGGCTATACTGCAAAATGGGAATCCACCATTACCCTGAATTACTCTGATCACAAGCATCATTATTTCTCTTGGCTAAACTGTAGATTCAATTCCTCGCAATTACACACCAGCTCTCTGGGAGATGCCAAGCTTTCTGATAAAGAGAGAGAGACAAAGAGAGGGACAAAGAGAAATAGAGAGAGAGATTGGGGGGAATGGTGGGGGAGAGAGAGAGAAAGAGAGAGAGAGAGAGAGAGATGGGGACAGTTTCAGAAAAACAAAGAAGGCTGACTGAGTCCAGTTCTTTATTGATATTAGTTCTAAAATCTACATATTTATATCCATGCATACATTGTACTCATTTAAAGGTATTACTTGAAGACTAGTCATTGTTTGATGTGGGATTCTCAGCTGACACATTCTCAAATTTAGAAGCATTGACTGCAGGTCTGTGGGGACCCACTGGGCCAACGACACAGAGCTATTGATTAGGATCTGTGTTCCATTTGAGTTCAGAGATTGTCTCAGTGGCTCAGTCACAACTGATCGATCAAATGCATCAGTCTTCAGTTTGAAGGATCTGTGTGTGTGTGTGTGTGTGTGTGTGTGTGTGTGTGTGTGTGTGTGTGTGTGTGTGTGTGTGTGTGTGTGTGTGTGTGTGTGTGTGTGTGTGTGTGTGTGTGTGTGTGTGTGTGTGTGTGTGTGTGTTTTGTTAGTGTGAGAAGGTGTTGGCAGGCCGGAGTGGGCCACTTTTTCAGCCTGGGAGTTTCATGCCCAAATCTGCCCCAAAATTATTTTTCCCTCCCAATCGGCTCAAACTAGAGATTGACATGAGCCGGCCCATCGGGAATCCTCCAGAATCTCCCGATTAGCCACTCCGGCTCTGGGTGTTGGTGTGTTGTTAGTGTGAGTAGGTGTTGGTGTGTTGTTAGTGTGAGTAGGTGTTGGTGTGTTGTTAGTGTGAGTAGGTGTTGGTGTTTTGTTAGTGTGAGTAGGTGTTGGTGTTTTGTTAGTGTGAGTAGGTGTTGGTGTTTTGTTAGTGTGAGTAGGTGTTGGTGTTTTGTTAGTGTCAATAGGTGTTGGTGTTTTGTTAGTGTGAGTAGGTGTTGTGCTTTGTTAGTGTCAGTAGGTGTTGGTGTTTTGTTAGTGTCAGTAGGTGTTGGTGTGTTGTTAGTGTCAGTAGGTGTTGGTGTTTTGTTAGTGTCAGTAGGTGTTTGTGTTTTGTTAGTGTCAGTAGGTGTTGGTGTTTTTTTAGTGTCAGTAGGTGTTTGTGTTTTGTTAGTGTCAGTAGGTGTTGGTGCACCACCTGCACTGTCTGCACACGTGCTCAACTCACACACTCTGGAAGCATTAGTAATATTTACACTGTAAACAGCCCCACCCATTCAGGACTCCATCCATCCAAAGGTGCAATGTAGAGGGTGCATTAAACAACAACAAAAATAAAACAAACCAACTGAGTGATGTAGTAAATTAGCTGACTCAAAATGTTTAGTCAGTATGATTAAATCTATTTAAATTGGCATGGGTGTCTGAATCCTGACCTTGGAGTGGAGAATGATGGGAATTTAAGTTTCCTAGATTTGTGCGCTCTCTTTAACCTTAATGACTCACCTCTGAATGGAGTGATGTACACTCTTAACCAGCGACATACACTCTTAGCCAGTGATGTACACTCTTAACCAGCGACATACACTCTTAGCCAGTGATGTACTCTCTTAACCAGCGACGTACACTCTTAGCCAGTGACGTACACTCTTAGCCAGTGACGTACACCCTTAGCCAGTGATGTACACTCTTAACCAGTAACGTACACTCTTAGCCAGTGATGTACACTCTTAGCCAGTGACGTACACTCTTAGCCAGTGACGTACACTCTTAGCCAGTGATGTACACTCTTAACCAGTGACGTACACTCTTAGCCAGTGACATACACTCTTAGCCAGTGACGTACACTCTTAGCCAGTGATGTACACTCTTAACCAGTGATGTACACTCTTAACCAGTGACGTACACTCTTAACCAGTGATGTACACACTTAGCCAGTGATGTACACTCTTAGCCAGCGACATACACTCTTAGCCAGTGACGTACACTCTTAGCCAGTGACGTACACTCTTAACCAGTGACCTACACTCTTAGCCAGGGACGTACACTCTTAATCAGTGATGTACACTCTTAACCAGTGACGTACACTCTTAACCAGTGATGTACACACTTAGCCAGTGATGTACACTCTTAGCCAGCGACGTACACTCTTAGCCAGCGACGTACACTCTTAGCCAGTGACGTAAACTCTTAACCAGTGACGTACACTCTTAGCCAGTGATGTACACTCTTAACCAGTGACGTACACTCTTAGCCAGTAACGTACACTCTTAGCCAGGGACGTACACTCTTAGCCAGGGACGTACACTCTTAGCCAGTGACGTACACTCTTAGCCAGTAACGTACACTCTTAGCCAGGGACGTACACTCTTAACCAGTGACGTACACTCTTAGCCAGTGATGTACACTCTTAACCAGGGACGTACACTCTTAACCAGTGATGTACACTCTTAACCAGCGACGTACACTCTTAGCCAGTGACATACACTCTTAAGTAATGATTTACTGAATTAAATAATTTTGTTTACATTATAATCGGCTAATTTGACTCTAATATGATTTTATGTGGTTGATTAATCTTGCAATCTGCTAGTTCTGTTAACTATTAACTCAGGGGAGTTTGTGGTAAACAACATGATGCATAAGTATTTCCAATCCTGGCTACACACCAGCTGGTTCTACATCTCAAAACAGGAAATGTTCTAAACCAGAGGTCACTAACAGGCGGACCGCGGTCTGGATCCGGACCCGAACGCAGTCCTGTCCAGACCCAATCTCATTCCTGATTAACTCTGCAAATTTCTATTTCCGTGGTCCGCAACCAACAGACCTCGGTCCGGATACGGACCCAAATGCCATCCCATCCGGACCCAGAATAAATTGTTAAAAATATTTTTTTATTTTGACGGGAGAATTAATTTGAAACCGGAGTATTTATTCCAGGGCTATTAAAAAAGCACTCCGTCACGAGTGTTACGGTCCCCCCCCGGACCACAGGTCAGAGCTATCTGCCAAATTTGGCCCGCAGAAATATATAGTTGATTAGCCCTGGTCTAAACTGTGCCTCAACATGGAGACATGCACTAGTCCATTATCTACAAATGCCATGGCTCACCTGAGCTGATCAGGAGGAGTGTGAGTAGGAGGAGTGTGAGGAAGAGGAGTGTTAGGAAGAGGAGTGTGAGGACAAGGAAGAGTGTGAAGAGGAGGAGTGTGAGGAAGAGGAGGATTGTGAGGAGTGTGAGTAGGAAGAGTGTTAGGAGGAGGAGTGTGAGGAAGAGGAGTTTGAGGGAGAGGAGTGTGAGGAGGAGGAAGAGTGTGAGGAGTGTTAGGAGGAAGAGTGTTAGGAGGAGGAGTTTGAGGAAGAGGAGTGTGAGGAGGAGTGTGAGAAGGAGGAGTGTGAAGAGGATGGAGTCACACCATCTTCCATAACATTCAGATTGACAAAGATTCAGAGACTCAGACTGAGGAAGGGGGCGTGGCCAGGCTAACAGAGCATCCTTGTCCCTAGACTAAATGGATTAGTAACACCATAGGACAGTAACAATGGACATCACAGAAATATTGGAGTCAAAGTGCACACACAGGAGAGATAACTAGAGGGCTGGACATGGCTGTGGGTTTGGTTTCAGTGCTTATCTTGTTACCTCTTTAAGTGCAATAACTGTCTCAAGAGCTGAAGAGTTTCTGTATTTTGCAGACAATAATATCATTACCCTCTTAAGCTAGGATGTCCTCAGGACATCCCGCTCTCAGACTGAGCACGCTCAGTCCAAAAAAACTACGCTCACTAATAAAACTTGTAATCTATCTACAGTCTCTCTCTCTCTCTCTCTCTCTCTCTCTCTCTCTCTCTCTCTCTCTCTCTCTCTCTCTCTCTCTCTCTAACACACATTTTCTTGTTCATCATCTCTGGTAGGTATACTCAGTCACTGCTCTAGTCATGAGCAAGTAATCTGACACTCTTGGATTTGCTGTGTTAGTTCGGCTTAGCTAAGCGTGAATGCTAATTGCAGGAAGGACAGAAGTTCTACCTTTCTCTCTGTTCTGCCCCTCCACTCATCCTCTCTTTAAACCACTCTTCCTCTCTTTCTTCTTTTTTTCTAGTCTTCATTCTTCCCCTCCAGCTGTGGGGAGGTGGATCTGCAGTCTATCTTCGGAGCTGTGGAGGGATGACTCAAGTGTCGGTCAGTTCTGAGCAGGGATCGTGCTACCACCGCGACACAGAATGCCCATAAATATTTGACGTTTGTGGATTCTGCCTATAGCAATCTGTCAGATCACAAGTGTGTCACGAGCTGGCCAATCACTCGCCACTAGGCAGCTAATCTCCCAGTGTGCCTTTGGAGCAGAACTCTTACTCTCACATCTTCCTCTTTTCCTTCATATCACTTTGCCTTAAAGTCTTAAAAGTCCTCTCAGATTACCTGATGGATGACTGCTAGTGATGTATATTTTATTGACATCTCTCTGGGACGCTTTGATCACTACGGCTGTTTTTGGGCCTAGTGGGACAGCTACTGTTGCCATTATGCGTCACACATTCACGAGCACATTTCTGTGATGAATTACATCACTGCTTGCTATCGTTTTACACAGATGCATGTGTACATGTGTGTACTGCAGTCTATGGTAGTAAAAAGATGTTGAAATATTGAAAAAATTAATTGTAGTACAAAAGATTTCCAAAGAAATGACATTTCCTGGCTGATGGACGTCTGTCTGAAATGTATGTCTGAGTTGTGTACACTGAAATATTTGCTACTGATGATTTATGATTTATTACTATTGATGATTTACCTGTTGAAAAAATATCTTAGTGTGCAGTGTTTGTGTAAATGTGTTGCTTCAAAAAGATTTTTATTATGAAATAAAAATATCAAGAAGTTAAAAAAAAATTCTAGATGAACAGCATATAGTCACTTAAAATATGTTTTAAGCCAATTTTCATTTTTAAAGCATTTTTATTTATAAGTGATTTATTTATAAGTGATTTACTTCATTTCATTATCAGTTCAATAATCAAGTTGCATTTCCTTTTATATGTTACAGGGAGAGAGATAGAGAGGGAGGGAGATAGAGAGAGAGAGAGAGAGAGAGAGAGAGAGAGAGTCTGGGGGGTGGAGTTTAGAAGACAAGAAGACCGTGACACTAATCTGGGGTAGAAGAAGCTCGGCTCAGTTCTCTAACCCACTCTGTCTGTCTCCTTCCCCTCTAAGCTATCAGGGGTCGTGACCCTTATCCTGGTCTGTGACCCCAGCCAATGAGAGGGCCACACCCAGAGATTCCGTTTCGGTTTTTTTTGTAATTACATCTCAGAATGATAAAGATATAACTATTCAACATTTACTCTTGAGGTAAGTGATCGGTACAGTGGTACAGTATCAGCTGCAGTAATATCATGTAAAAAGAAAAAGTGCCGTTTGTCTGTAGTGGCTGGAACTTCAGTCAGCGCGGGAGGCAAACAGTGCAGCTCCCTGTGGCGAGACCACTGTCACATGACCCACATGGTGCCCTCGCTCTGTGGCTCCTCCCTCTTGCTACAGGTGAGGGTCCTCCTTCCTGTGGTCATGCTTCTTCCCACAGGATGCAACCTTTGATCATGTGACCTTTGACCTTCCAGGTTAAGCCATGCTGTGCTAATATGATTTTAATGTGACAACTGTCATGCTAACATGGCCGTTGGGGAAGCCTGTGTGTTTGGGTGTGTGTTCAGGGAAGTGTGAAGATTACGATGGAGCTTTGAAGTTCCTGCTCCTCCTGAATCCTCCTGCTCCTCCTGACTCCTCCTGACGCCACTGTGGGCTTCTGTTCGAGCATCTGTTAGAGTCACAGGAAGGCACATTCATTTACATACATCCTGGGCCTTTATATTCATCATGGGCATTAATATTTATCCTGGGCGTTAAAATTTATCCTGCGTGTTAATATTTGTCCTGGGCATTAATATTCATCAGGGCATATAGCATCTTACATATGCTGCAGTCACAGCTTTTACATTTGCTTTTTGCAAAATAGACAACATTAAAAGCCTGAAGTATGAAGTTAATAAAGAGATAGACATGATACAGACATGGAAAATAATATGTGCACCATAATCGGGACTGTAAGAATGCTTACAATTGTTAGTAGTAGTGAGCTGGGCACCTAACCTTGTTTATCTCGTAGATTCTGCCCATTCTAATGTAATGTTTTTACAGACAGAGAAGGAGACGAGTGCCATGCCAATGAAACATCACTAAACTGAATTTAATCCAGAGATGTTAAATATTAATGTTGTTTTTTTTTTTCATTTTCATTTAACTTTACTTTTGTACTGCTTTAGCAAAACTGTAATCACATACATGTCAATAATGTATTATAAATGGGAAAAATGAGGGAGAGAGAAGGAGAGAGAGAGAGGGAGGGAGGGAAAGAGAGAGAGAGAGAGGGAGGGAGGGAGAGAGGGAGGGAGGGAGAGAGAGAGGGAGGGAGGGAAAGAGAGAGAGAGAGGGAGGGAGGGAGGGAGAGAGAGAGAGAGAGGGAGGGAGGGAGGGAGAGAGAGAGGGTGAGGGAGAGAGAAGGGGGGAAGAGAGAGGGAGGGAGGGAAAGAGAGAGAGAGAGAGGGAGGGAGGGAGGGAGAGAGAGAGAGAGAGGGAGGGAGGGAGGGAGAGAGAGAGAGAGAGGGAGGGAGGGAGAGATGAACCTGTCATGAGAGATTGATAAAACAGAGACAGGACTTATTTTAGACAGATTAAACAGAGACAGATTCAACAAAGACAGATTAAACAGAGACAGGACCTTTATTAGACAGATTAAACAGAGACAGGTCTTATATTTTCAGACCTAACATCAACAACTGCACCTAACCAGACACCATTTATCAATTAAGGTAATCAGCAGCCTTTGATTTGAGCACTAAACTGTGAATCAGCACTTTCCCATTTAGAACAATTAAATGTATTTAAATGTTAGGTGCTCTCTGTGTGTTATGGCATGGATTGAAAATGAATGTTATGCCTGTAGTTCTTTAAAAGATGCACTTACTAAACACTCTCATGCCCAGCCGCTTGGGAGTTGAAAGCTCCTTACTGGTCAAAGATATCATGCTTCCTAGAACTAACTTATAGTTTGGAAGTCCATAATTACATTATTTCTAAATAAAGGGATTTAAGTAGCACATGTGCATTTACACACACACTTGTTTAGAGTGTTAAGTAGGCCTTGGGTCTCTGTTGAAATACTAATTACCCAGTCATGAAACACTCACACACACACATACACACACACACTGTTGGTCTCTGTTGAAATACTAATTACCCAGTAATGTAACAACACTTCTTCTGAAGAGCTGTTTTTTTCTTCACCAAATCTTAAAAGCTTCCCCGGGGCTGCGTGGGGCCAGAGAGAGTGTGCTCCATGCTGCAGGGAGGGGCTCAGGGAGGGGCTCAGGTTACTTCCCATCCCCGTCGTGATGCATCGTCTGTGGGACGGACAGGCACCAGGCCGCCCCTCCTCCCACCTGGAGGTCCAGACCAGTGTGCACAGACGCGCTGAGGTTGCTGTTAGCCCGAGAAGACATGAAACACGAAACAAGAGAACCAACTAATGGTTACAAATGTGTTCTATGTAAGAGAGAGAGCGAGAGAGAGAGAGAGAGAGAGAGAGAGAGAGAGAGAGGCTCCTCAGTAAAACACACACACACACACACACACACACACAACCAGGGGAAACAGTGAAGCATTTCACCCACAAAAATTGTAAACATGCTCTTTATCAGGTCCAAGCTGAGAATACACTGTTGTTTTGTATACAACATTCTAGTCTCCTGGGCACCTTCTTATCCACTTTAATTATTATAATAATAATAATAAACCTTACCCAAATCCATCCTAATTTATATATCACCCAAAATACATTTAAGATTTTGCTCAGTGTGTGACATTATCAATTGGATAAATTACAACATCAAAGTTATAACATCACACACAATATGTAGAAGGCCTGTTACAACATGACACACACGTGAAAAAGGCCCTGTCACAACACACACACACACACGTAGAAGGCCTTGTTATACCACACACACGTGCAGATGGTCTCAGGATATCCTCCCCAGATCTACAACTCTGCACAAGTGTAAGTGTTTTAGTCATGATACACTCTTCACAAAAAGTTAGGGAAGTTTGACTTTTGGGTGAAATTTATTGAAAGCTTCACTCTATTTCACTCTACATGACCCCCACCTTTGGGATGAAGTGCACAATCTTTCCCATTAAGTGAGGTAACCCTAGACCTGTGAGACTACACTCAGAAGATGCCACCTTTCTCACTGAAGAACATACTGCAAACACACTGATACAAATTGCCAGTCTTGTATAGGAAAGTCTTGAAGAACACATCCCCCACTGTGCCGTATATAAGCAACACCTCTGTCCTGCTTGGTGTATAAAGAACTCCTCTGTCCTGCTCTATATATAAGAAACACCTCTGATTCTGTATAGAAACACATCTGTCCATGGCATAAACACCTATTTCCTGTCCTGTATATAAGAAACACCTCTGTCCATGACAGAAACACCTCTGATTCTGTATAGAAACACCTCTTTCCTGTCATGTATATTAGAAACACCTCTGTCCTATCCTGTAAGAAACATCTCTGTCCTGCTCTATATATAAGAAACACCTCTGTCCTGCTCTGTGTATAGGAAACACCTCTGGTCCTGTATAGAAACACATCATAGAAACACATCTGTCCTGCTTTATGTATAAGAAACACGTCTGTCTGTGGCATGAACACTTCTTTCCTACCCTGTATATACGAAACACATCTGTACTATCCTGTATGTAAGAAACACCTCTGTCCTGTTCTGTGTATAAGAAACACCCATGTCTATGAGAGAAACACCTCTGTCGTGCCCTATATATAAGAAATCCCTCTGTTCTGCTCGGTATATAAGAAACACCTCTGTCCTATCCTGTATGTAAGAAACACATCTGTCCTATCCTGTATGTAAGAAACACATCTGTTCTGCTGTGTATAGGTGAAGAAAGGAGTTTTCCCATCGTACTGACAACTCGTTAAAACTCACAACAGACTGATCTCTGACACCCAGCAGTCAGCACAGGGAGGTATGTTTAAATTAAACCTCAGTACTAGACCCTGCTACCCTGGTTAGGTGTTACAGTTAGGGTTAGTTGTTACAGTTAGGGTTAGTTGTTACAATTAGGGTTAGTTCTTACAGTTAGGGTTAGTTGTTACAGCTAGTGTAATGTGTTACAGTTAGGATTAGTTCTTACAGTTAGGGTTAGTTGTTACAGTTAGGGTTACATGTTACAGTTAGTGTTAGGTGTTACAGTTAGGGTTAGTTCTTACAGTTAGGGTTAGTTGTTACAGTTAGGGTTAGGTGTTACAGTTAGTGTAAGGTGTTACAGTTAGGGTTAGTTGTTACAGTTAGGGTTACAGTTACAGTTCATATATTCACATGGGAAACCACATAGTATGCCCCACTATAGGAATGTTTTCAGCTTTATGTTTTCAGCTGTCCCTCATGGATGTGTGTGTCCAAACATGTCTGGTGTTGCACTGGGCCTGTGGCTCCAGGGACTGTGGCTGTTTCTGTAACAGTTTATTACACACTCACTGTAATGCTGTTCCAATGAAGATTTTCCTAACACAAATTTTTCTAGATGTTTGAGTTTAAATGTTAAATATTCATTACAGGGGGAAGCTGGTACAGTGCTGTGAGTCAGATCTCTGTTCATGAGTCTAAACACAATCGTGTCTCCAGCCAGATGAAGGAAATAAGGTGTGTAATTAGTGTTCACACAGAACATGTGCCGCTTCAGTGAATGAACTGAGTGGAGAGAGAGATGAAGCAGAACAAACTGCTTGGTTGTTCAGTAGGTTAGGAAGGAGCAGAGTGTGTGTGTGTGTGTGTGTGTGTGTGTGTGTGTGTGTGTGTGTGTGTGTGTGTGTGTGTGTGTGTGTGTGTGCGTGCGTGCGTGCGTGCGTGCGTGCGTGTGTGTGTGTGTGCGTGTGTTCAGGAGGGAGCGTGGTCTCCAGTGAGTGGTCATATTCCCACCACAGTGACCTTCAGCAGCTCTTCAATAGTGCCCACACACACACACACACATATAGAACAAATACACATCTGATTGATCAAGTGTGTTACAGGTTGAATGAAGTAAGTCCACAGGATGACAGAAGAGCTGCCCGTCTGGAGGAAACATGGTGCCCCGTCTGGAGGAAACATGGTGCCCCGTCTGGAGGAAACATGGTGCCCCGTCTGGAGGAAACATGGTGCCCCGTCTGGAGGAAACATGGTGCCCCGTCTGGAGGAAACATGGTGCCCCGTCTGGAGGAAACACGGTGCCCCGTCTGGAGGAAACATGGTGCCCCGTCTGGAGGAAACATGATGCCCCGTCTGGAGGAAACATGGTGCCCCGTCTGGAGGAAACATGGTGCCCCGTCTGCAACTCTGCTCTTCCACTAACTTCATTTTCCAATTTGCAGGAAGACAAGATGGCTGAAAACCAACTCTCGCTCCCTAGTCGTGGAGCATTATGGGTAATTATCCCTAAAAGGGGGATGCCATGTTGGATTAAGATGGAGCTACATCAGAGCTATATGCTTCAGCCTTGTTACAGCTAATTAGCTAATTATGAGGCAATTAGAAACATCGTTTAAATAAACGAGCAAATAACGTCCAGGATATTGAGGGAGGTGGACTGCACTTTTGTAGCCCACTGCAAGAACCATTACAAAAATTGTAGCTCTTAAATAGAATAATGACCCACCTCATCTTCCCCCTTCCATCCAAAACAGGAGAAGAATATGAGGAATGATGGGATAGAGAAGACGTGTGTGTGTGTGTGTGTGTGTGTGTGTGTGTGTGTGTGTGTGTGTGTGTGTGTGTGTGTGTGTGTGTGTGTGTGTCAGTGAGGGAAAGAGAAAGGGATGGAACAAGAGTGGTAGGAAGAGAGGCAGAGAAGGAGGGAGAGATGGAGAAAAGATGATCTTACTGACAGAATTATGATGAAGCAGAAAACATTTACCATTTTTGTTTCATTATTTGTTTGAAATTCTAGAAATGTTGTCTCTAAAATGCACTAATTTCTTAAAAGCATATGGAGATATATGTATTATAAACAAAATGAAATTAAAATGAAAAGACTTAAAATGGATGACAGTAAGAAATAGTGCAATTTAAAAACAGCAGCAATCCTGTATTACACAACACGATACAATGACAACAGTGTGATGGAGGCAGTAGTTACTAGACTTGTTTCCTCTTATAAACATTTCAGTTATAGAGGCCACTGCAAAACGTGAGGTTTCACACTGTAGAATGACACACGTGAGGCTTCACACTGTAGAATGACACACGTGAGGTTTCACACTGTAGAATGACACACGTGAGGCTTCACACTGTAGAATGACACACGTGAGGTTTCACACTGTAGAATGACACACGTGAGGTTGCACACTGTAGAATGACACGTGAGGCTTCACACTGTAGAATGACACGTGAGGTTGCACACTGTAGAATGACACGTGAGGCTTCACACTGTAGAATGACACGTGAGGTTGCACACTGTAGAATGACACGTGAGGCTTCACACTGTAGAATGACACACGTGAAGTTGCACACTGTAGAATTACACGTGAGGTTGCACACAGTAGAATGACACGTGAGGCTTCACACAGTAGAATGACACGTGAGGTTGCACACAGTAGAATGACACACATGAGGTTGCACACAGTAGAATGACACGTGAGGCTTCACACTGTAGAATGACACGTGAGGTTGCACACAGTAGAATGACACACGTGAGGTTTCACACTGTAGAATGACACACGTGAGGTTGCACACTGTAGAATGACACGTGAGGCTTCACACTGTAGAATGACATGTGAGGTTGCACACTGTGGAATGACACGTGAGGCTTCACACTGTAGAATGACATGTGAGGTTGCACACTGTAGAATGACACGTGAGGCTTCACACTGTAGAATGACACACGTGAAGTTGCACACTGTAGAATGACACGTGAGGTTGCACACAGTAGAATGACACACGTGAGGCTTCACACTGTAGAATGACACACGTGAGGCTTCACACTGTAGAATGACATGTGAGGCTTCACACTGTAGAATGACACACGTGAGGCTTCACACTGTAGAATGACACACGTGAGGCTTCACACTGTAGAATGACACACGTGAGGCTTCACACTGTAGAATGACATGTGAGGCTTCACACTGTAGAATGACTCACTCTTCGGTTGATGACATTTGACAACTGAGGCCTGAATTTCATTTTTTGAGATTCTCCTAGACTACCTTGGTTACACTGTTTAAAAAACAGTAGCACTGTTCTAAAATGCCTTGAAACAATGCTCAAAACCAGACACACATTTTACAAATACTCAAATACCGTGTGACTCCAGTTATTGTACTTTTATTTCAGTAAGTCTGAGTGGTAACTCCTTGAGTGAGACCTGCAGACCACTCCTGCCCCTCCCCCTGTTCCTGCCCCTCCCCCTGTTCTTGCTCCTCCCCCTGTTCCTGCTCCTCACCCTGTTCCTGCCCCTCCCCCTGTTCCTGCCACTCCCCCTGTTCCTGCCACTCCCCTGTTCCTGCCCCTCCCCCTGTTCTTGCCCCTCCCCCTATTCCTGCTCCTCACCCTGTTCCTGCTCCTCCCCCTGTTCCTGCCCCTCCCCCTGTTCCTGCCACTCCCCCGTTCCTGCTCCTCCCCCCGTTCCTGCTCCTCCCCCCGTTCCTGCCCCTCCCCCTGTTCCTGCCACTCCTCCGTTCCTGCTCCTCCCCCCGTTCCTGCCCCTCCCCCTGTTCTTGCCCCTCCCCCGTTCCTGCTCCTCCCCCTGTTCCTGCCCCTCCCCCTGTTCCTGTGTCCTAGAGTTCATTAGGAGAACCAAGCAGGTCCATGAAGCTACCACCTCATGACCGTTAAATGAGCCCTTTTCTCCCACACGTTTTAATCATGAAGGTAACTCTAGCGTTAGAGGTACTGCTCCACCAAGAATGAGACGTACGTTAACAACATTTTTCAAACATGTTAAAGTATCTTGATTATAATGACCAGCGAGGTTCAGTCTGTAGGCTGTTTATTGGAATAATTCAGCAGTAATTCAGGAGTAATTCATCTATCATGTGTTTGAATGGGCCAAACTGCTTTTATAGCATGACCTTAGAGGAAGGGTGGCCTGTCAGAGATCTGTCCCACCGTATTTATTATTTCTTTTGAAACAATGCATAAGTATTAATATAATTCTTTAGATTAGCTCCAGGGATCCCTCCCCTTACAGGTACAGGTAAGAATGCGATGGAGAGCCCCGCCCCCTGAGTGCTGTCTCTCTGGTTTATATATAGTGCTTATTACTGTGCTCATAAATCCCCCTGCTGACTGAATTACTCCTGCTTGTTCTCTGGTACAATGGACGAATCCTGGGGCTCAACACACCATCTCAACAAATCTTCTCTCTACTGTCTCCCAGCACTTTAAACCACTTCAAATCATTTTCATGGCTGCACTATTAAAATGTGTAATTCACACCTGCCATTTAACTGATACATAACACGGGCAAACCTGCTGCCTTCAACTCTCAGTCCCTCTCGCATCCATAAAACAAGATTACAAATGGCAGAACTAGTAGTGTTTAAATATGTACAAACATCTTGTCAAGATGAGACAAGTATGAGTGTGTCTGTATGTGTGTGTGCGCATGCATGTATGTTCTGCATGTGTGTGTGTGTGTGTTTGTATGCGTGTGTGTGCATGCATGTGTGTGTGTGTGTATGCGTGTGTGTGTGTGTGTGTGTGTGTGTGTGTGTGTGTGTGTGTGTGTGTGTGTGTGTGTGTGTGTGTGTGTGTGTGTGTGTGTGTGCATGCATGTGTGTGTGTGTGTGCATGCATGTGTGTGCATGCATGTGTATTCTACATGTGTGCAGGAGTATGCTGATGTATATGATCTTATGACAGAATAGCTGAACTATTTCACAGCCAACACAAATCCTCTATTAGACATTTCTCTCCCTCCCTCTCTCTCTGTAAATGGGAGTGTGTGTTTAGTAAAGTGCTCCATTTAGCATTGTGACTGCAGCAACTACTGTGTGCATGCGTGTTTGCATGTGTGTGTGTGTGTGTGTGTGTGTGTGTGTATGTGTGTGTGTGTGTGTGTGTGCATGTGTGTGTGTGTGCATGCATGTTTGTGCATGCTTGTGTGTGTGTGCGTGCATGTTTGCATGTGTGTATGCATGCGCTTGCACATGTGAGCACGTTTGACTGTGTGTGCTTTTCTGTACATGTAAAGCTCTACAGTATAGAAAATATGATTTAGCAAACAAAATTTCAGTCACTCAGCTGGACAATGTGAGAGAAGTGGTCAATAAATAAATAAAGGTGGTTTTGTTTTCGTTTTTGGTAATTATAGCTGATTTAATGCTCCGCTACAAAAGTTGTCATTTGATACGCTGCACAGAATCGTCAATAGATCATTGACAAAACCAGAAAATTAGTGTTCAGATCGTTGAAAAAAATTATGTTGTGTGACGTCACAACCTTGACACCTTTGTTACCTCTGCCGGATGACGTAATGAAACAAATTCTTATTTCCTGGCATCCTGCTGTGTGCCAGGCGCGGTAACCCGTCCCCCAGGACTGTTATTACAGCCTATTTACCAACTTTGTTGAAAGCCATGTGCACGTTTTTTGAATCGGAATCAATACGATGATCCTAAATGGGGACTAGGTCGGTATATGTTTCGTTCACTGGGAAATTGTGAGTTTCAGTGACAACCACAAACCGAGGCGGAGACGTCTGTTTATAGACGTGTCGGACGGTATGTTTACCCTTTTACCACGAACTTTCTCCCTGACTGGTAGGTAAAGTGGACTCAAAGGTGAGAGGCGAAGGCAACAGTACACCACTAAACCTCTTGAAATGTGACAGGTGCACGTCTTCTTCTCAACGGCTTCTTCTTATCAGATTCCACCGCTCGTAGCTACTGTCGTCCGTCTCGGAGGCGCCTTTTCTCTTTTGAAGTTTGGCTTCGGCGTGCATTCACGTGGCAGCGCACGTGTAATGATCCCTAATTACAATAGCATCATCCGGGGATCCTGTACCTGACCTGGTACCACGTGACCCAGTGTAACCAAAACTGGACGTTTGTCTCCCACGATTGACATGCGCGTTATAGTGAATCTGAGGCAGATAGAGAACTAAACCCTCGTTTGACGGACCTGTGAGTAGAGACCTGCCATTTCTCCACTGCGCCTCTAATGAATTTTATTGGAGCTAATTTAAAAACACTTAATGATGGCTAATCCGGAAATAAAATGGAAGAGTGATAATGTCTTTAAATGAATCTGTTGAGAGATCATATTTTGGCCCGCAAATTAATTCCGTACTGTTAAATTAACTCCGACAGAAACCTGTAAATGTAACACTACTCTCAGTAATGTCAGTAATGACAAAGTAAAACTTAAAATAAACGATACACTGTATTTGTTTCCTTGAACATATATGTGTGTGTTCTGGCGATGTTTCAGAGTTCAGGAGAATATTTGTGTTTGTCAGTATTCATTATATCAAGTGCTCTATATATCTCAGTGTTCCACATTTGTAATAAAACTTTCCTTATCATGTCCTTATAAAATTTTCTTTGTCATTGTCATATGACCTAATATATTTGAAATATATTAAATTCATTTTGAGCTTTGAGTTTATTAAAAATAAACACAGTGGTTTGTGCAAATGAAGCCCTTTACCGTACACAGGAAGAGGCCTTATTTAATTATTTTTGGATGCGAAATTGAAAGGTTTTCATTCTGCTAAGCATTTATTGTTAATGAAAATGTTTGCTCCATGAGACCATCTCTGTAAAACGTGCCGCGTGTCTAACTGACGACCTTAATCTCACATCACTCCTTCACCTTATTTATTCAGTGTAATGTCACTGTACATTACTAATGTTGCCGCATTTTAGAACTAAATTTATTACCTACGATTTAAATAAATAAAGGAAATAGATTATTTATCTAAAAACCTTTTGAATTCACTTAACTAGGAATAAGCAGCTCTAATGCCTACATGTGCGAAATGAAACATTTTCATTTAAAACGGAGAAACGGAAATGACGTTATTAAACTTTAATGTTTTTTTTCCTTATCACTCCTCACATAACGCGTAAAATTGTTTATAATCAAGGGACAGAAATGTAAATAAACGTACAAAATAATTATACACACGGTGTATTTTATGACATGTACAGAAGCTCGCTGCTTTCGTGTTTTACACATATAGGCTCGTATAATCGCTGCATAATAAGAAATGTGTATTTTTTAACCAAATATTGGGGTATAAATAGATGTATTCTGCCGAACAGAGTTAGATTCAGTATTTGTTTTCTTATTTCTCCTCACTCGTTTTTTGCAATGCGTACAGAGTCAGTATTCAATTTTGTTATAAAGGCTATATAAGGGTAGAGGTGGTAGATTGCTTCCCGGGTAGTATAAGGGCGTTGGGAAGGCGATGGAGCGGGGCAGCGGCACCCGGAGGAGGGAGTTCTCTCTGAGCACCAGCGGCATCCCCACCAGCGTCTGCGCCGACGCGTGCGCCATGTTGGCCGCCTCCAGTTCCGCGGACAGCTGCCGTTTCCATTTATTTCGCCGATTCTGAAACCACGTTTTGACTTGAGTCTCCGTTAGCTGGAGGCTGGATGCGAGGCAGGCCCGTTCGGAGCTGCTCAGGTACCGCTTCATGTCGAACGTGGACTCCAGCTGGTAAACTTGACTCCGCGAGAAAACCGTGCGCGTCTTCTTCTTGGCGGAGTTACTCTGTTTGTCCGGGGCGTCTCGCTGCGTCTCCTCACACACGGGAGACATTTGGCCACAGGCCCTCGGCTCGTCTTTGTAATCCGGTAGTAAGGACTGCGATAGATGTGGCGCTCGGTCTAGTCCACCCTGTCCAGGTATAAGTCCTTTGGTACCTACAAGCGTTGGAAAAAAATGTTAACGGACAGAAGGCTGTTGTAATTCATAAATATGAAGCAATATCGCACTTCAACAATACTGAACTGCTTTGTGTTGTAGTGAACTGTTGCACTACACGTGTAGGCTATATATCGTTTTTAATTATGACACCTTTACGGATCCGGTTGTGATCACCGGTTTTCTATTGTATATTATTAGAAACGTGCACGCGTTTATTTATTTTTTGCTTCAAGCCCATTTTTATGTTGTATGTCAGGAAATCAGCTCTTTCGAAACTTGTGTCTGGTGGAGTTTTCCGCTATCAAATGTCCCCAGTGTTGATGCTTCACCCAAAAAGTTCATATGTGAGCTGAGCGACTGCTGAAAGGTACGAGCGCCCCGTTAAAGAAACAATATCATATATTAACATCCATGCATCATTTTAATTAAATTAGGTTAAATTTAACGCTCAATTAACGAAATGTGGCACATTTGAGTAGCGGGCGGACTCGGTTAACCTGGTGACGCGGTAGAAAAGACGCAGTGAATGATTTGACCTTTCCGTGCTCGCTGGAGCGGATACACTGAATTAAATCAACAGTGTCTCACCAGGTCTGCTCTCTTGACTTCTGTAGGAACATATATCGCTATAATAATATATGTGTTGCTGTTATTAAAGTGTAATATTTTGGCCTGCACAGTAAAGTAAAGACTATGCTCTATTAAAATGATTAGAGACTCTGATAGTAAACGCGTCTAAGTTGTGCGCACAAATGTTCGTGCAGCTCACCGAGGCAGGAGAAGTTGAGAGGTTGATGCCGGTTGCACGGCTCCGGTAGCCCGGGCTCGGAGCAGTAGCAGTCGCCCGAGTCCTCCCCTCCGCTGCACTCATCCTCGGACGACACGGACCGGGTCCGTTTCCTCGGCACCGCTTTGCTGTCCTCGCTCGCCGTGCCGAGAATCGACTGAATTGTGAAGCTTGAAATTGGGGCGGGCGAACACTTGCTTCCGCTGTCCTGGGAATGACTCATTCTCGCTTCATAACAATGACAACGCTGGTATGATAAAATATATGTACAATATTTAGGCTACATGTAAAGATAAAAATCCTGCGTTATTTTGGAAAGGTTGTGTGAAACGACTGAGCTATTTTTAAAAGTAGTTTTTGGTGGGGCTCAGGAGCGTGCGAATGCATCCCTCCCCACGTCCACGCGCTCTGGTCTCGAGGCGGGGTTCACGTGCGCTCATTTGCATGTAGGTAAGCCCGGCGCTGGCCAATCACGCGCGCAAAACGAGCCCGCAAACTTCAAACCGTGTAAGGGTCGTGGTACTGAAAGACTCACACAAACTGTGGATAACTTATAGTAAAACCGGTCCTGTTACTTTAAATAATCAATTCACTTAGCATTTTTTTCCAATGTTTTAACAACTAAAATTAGGAACTGTTATACAGTCCGTGGCCCATTTTTGTCAACTCAGTTTCGTGTAGCTCTGTCTCTTCATATAAAACAGGGTTAGGGCCCTTTGGCGGCTATCTGAGCATCGCTGCCAACATTGAGCCGTTTCCGACTGGAGGTGTCGTCATTACTGCACGCAGGATTCGGTTCTTACTTTTTCTTTGCCGGCTACTGGCCTGAAATAAGTGTATAATTGCTACATAGCAAAATGCAAACATTGATTATGTGTGATTATGTTTAGCAGATTTATAGGACTCTCAATCGCATATTTAATCTGCAAGAGTCTGAGATGGTTCTGAATTTTTTTTAACCAAATACAGGGATTATTTATTGTTTAAGTAAATTGTAAACATTTTTGACAAACTTTACTAAATGCAACTGATACGTAGGCTGTAAGAGATCTTACTCAAAATGACCAGTTTCGATACAGCACGTAGTACAAACAGACAACATCTAATATACTAAAACAACATGTGTTACAATTCTCAAAAAAGCACTTTTTATCAACAATCGTTAGGCTTTCAAAAGACCGCTCACCATCACAGCTGTACCATCTGAACTCTGGGTCAGAACTCATATATCATATTAAACAGCCGTTTTAAATTCCACCAGCCTTATGCTATAAATGGCAGATTGGTCAAACAATCCAGCATACAGTCTAGGAACTAATAATGGATCCTATCTCATTTTTCTTGAAAATAATAAACTCATTCCACGTCCATTATCTCCGTTTAAGAATTAATTTGATCATTATGTCGGACTAATCTACAGACTCCGCGGGCCAGATCGCACGGGCAGGATCCAACTAATTGATTGACTAATTGATTGGAGGGTGGGCACGTGCCCCACCTCTGACTCGTGGCTCGGGGGCAGCTGGGACGGCGCGCGCCGCTGGCCCCGCCACATTAGCGCTCGTTAGCGTTTTCTAAAGACCCCCGACATTTTATAAATGCTCGGGCTTTGTTAAGATGACAGCGCGTGAACACCCAGCGGTAACAGCGGGAGCAAGAGTCGACCAACCTTCACCCCGAACACCTAAAGCCGTACACACATGGGCCCCTAAAGAAGCACAATATATGTGTGTGTGGTGACTATATATATATATATATATATATATATATATATATATATATATATATATATATATATATATATATATATATATATATATATATATATATATCCCACACTTCACTCATGCTAATTGGTGCCTTGAAAATATGCACTTGCGCCGCGTTTTATGACATGCTTCTTACCGTTAATCGGTTTCAAATGTGTTCAAAACCATATATCTTGATTGTATATATTATACACTATTTCTAATCGAGTGCGTATTGACGTGTTACCTCTATGCAAACTCATTTTCTAATGTTCTCGCTTTTGGACTGGAAACGATTTGTACATACACACTGCCGTTCGTGGTGAGCTCTATATTTAAAAGTTACATCCTTATGTGTAATACTAACTGCTAACGACGAGGGAAATATTAGCTGAATCATGCGACCCTTTGAAAAGACTCATGAAATCATGAAGGACCATATGTCCACCGAATCGTCTCTTACGTGCAGAGTGCGTTAATATCGATCCTTCACGTAAGGCAACAGCCGTTACATTTTGAATGTATAACCTATTCTGATAACTAATTCCCATGTTATATACCCATATATATATATATATATATATATATATATATATATATATATATATATATATATATATATATATATAGTTATTACACACAGAGCACTTTTTTTTTGTTTGTTTTGTTTTCTCTTCATTTTTATTTCAAGAATACAAATGTAAATGTAAAGTTGGCCTATGAACTACGTTTTATAAAATATTTTCTGAACATTTGTTGAGCTATTTGTTTTTGAACACAAAGAAATGCATTTCAAGGCATTTCATATGCTAAATGTTTGAAAATTGCATCCCAGTCCAATATGGCAAAGTTGTTTTTAAGTTACAGCCTGTTAGTAGCAGACGTGTCCTAACCCGCGTTAACTTTCCTCTGATGGGCATCAGCGATTTATATGTCACAACTGCAACAGAAGCGTTCAGATCTAGCGGCCCCTAATCGCGCTGTCACGCGCTCTGGGCTGCAGGAGGGCCGCGCGGGCCTAACACGCGCTGCTCTCTGCTCAGTAAGAAAGATGAAGCCATGGGCGGCTTTGATCTGAGAATCAAGCTTCGATAAATATTAAACAAAGACCCCTTTACACATGTGTATTATGATATATGACTTGTCCAACTCTAAAATAAGGAAATTACCAGAGAAAATGATATCAATAAATTTTCTAAGTATAAACGCTGATTATGTTTCGATTTTCATTCAAGAATCCGTGGCCGGTCTTTTATTTTTTTCTCAAATGGTTTTTGGGGGGTGGGTGGTGGTGCTGGTGGTGGTGGTGGTGGTGGTGGGGGGGGGGGGGCAAGCAAGCAGGAAGCTCGAGCCCTGGAGGTGTACAATTTATGTAATCTACGGCTGGGAAATGAATTGGGTAATTTATTGGAAAACAGAAAGTCAAGAAGATTGGATCAGTACAGCCTATCCAAGGGCTCCTATCCATCAAGTTCCAATTAACAACCTAACCATTGAGTCTTAATGGGTTTCCAATCTACTGCCCTGATATACTCATCAATTCCTGAGGGAGAAATTAAGGGAATCGACCGGCCCTTGGCGTTGTGCTGTCATTCCTCTCCGCAACTATATGTCAAATTAAAAACACAATTAAAATTTAAACTGTTTCAATCAGAGGCTGCTTCGCAACCTATGTTTCACTTAATAGAACTTTGATGAAAATCTGATGCTCGCTTTCAATCACTAAGGCAAATGCGAAAGGTTGAGTAAAAAGAAGATATCCGATTTCTCAATCTCACGCGCACTCTCTCGCACACACTCACACACTATATATATATATATATATATATATATATATATATATATATATATATATATATATATATATAATTTTTATCTATATATTATATATGTGTGTGTGTGTGTGTGTGTGTGTGTGTGTGTGTGTGTGTGTGTGTGTGTGGTCGGTCAGATAGAAGATAGATAATGGGGTGATGTCAAAAGTATTTCAACCAAGAATTTAATTAAAATTTTTAAACTTTCATGGAGTTTTTGATTGTTTTTGATTAACCAAATGTGCTAGTATTAGCTCCAAAGAAAATGCGAAAACTGAGTTTGCTGTACCGTGAAATCACGACAAGAAGAATTATACATAACACACACAAATACGCATAGAGAAAATGACTGCAGTTGCGCTCTTAAACGTCGTAGGCTGCGCACAGTAATGCGTGATGTCGTGTGTTTAAAACACTCAACACTTCCGTCCAGCTGACCGCGCCAGGTCCCCGCTCCTTTACATAAAGATGTAACACAGATGAAAATAATCAAGCGATAATGTTTTTGTCATTTTATGCTTAGAAATCAAGGTCACCAGTTCACAAAAAGAAAAAAGTGAACAATGTCCTTGACTTGAAACAATATTTTACAGACATTAAGCGATCAATACTCGGCAGGGAACTGTAGTCCAATAATCTATTAATTCATCTTAATGGGATGTTGAGTTTGTATGATAGAAGTCGATAGGTGAGTTATGCTGATCAGACGCTCTGTGTAAGCGGCTCGGAGCAGAAGAATCCTCAACAGAAATAGAAACTAAGTCTTTACTATTACTTTGTCACATTGCTCATTCAGGGTCGGTTTCTATTATGGATATTTTATGAAAATATGTCTGTATAATGTGTTTTATAAACGTTTTTAAATTAAGATTAAAATAAGTTCAGAAACAACAGATATGCATTGCGAGTAGCGGGTTGTTTCAGTAAGTTTGAACATCGCTCTTTAATATAGACCCTTAAGTGCGTCGTGCAGCAGACACGGTTTAATTACTGCATCTTCATTTACTTCTCAAAGAAAACTAAACGTCACTCTTCACCTGTGTTGATATGTATTTGTAGAAATTTATGTAGTCTACAAACTGTGTGTTTTAAGCTCCCACGCGCTATGAGGGCTCATACACGTGCAGTTCCCTGGACGCACGTGGATGTTTACGTGTGTGTTTACACAGCAACTACTCACTCTCGTGCGCTCACACCTCCACGCGCACCCTGGACGCTTACACTCATTATACACTAGTTCCCGCTCTTCCGTCTTAGATCAAACACTATTTTATAGAACATCGCGTGTGAAGTCAACCGGATTTTTGTGTTCGTGTAAGTTGTAAAACCTACAATATGTTTCAGGCGGATTTTAATGTGTTCTGCATTCTGTCTAGTTTTATGTATTATCAAAGTCATTTCTATATTTTAATGAAGGTTTGCACTGTACTTTATTAAATGCTGCTTCAGGCGACTACCAATATATGCAGGCACGCACACACGCACAAATATGGAAGCATGGAAACTTTTGTATCAAAATTTAAACAAAAAAGTATATGTCACTTTTGACGTCCTAGACGTTTTAAAAGTGTTCAGTCGACATACATGCGCTTATTGATAGTGAGATTAATAAAGCACCCTCGTTTACCGGTCACTGACCGCGCTACCGTTTTCTTACGCCAAATTCTAGTCTATGATTAACATTCTAGTCAAGCTTGGTGTAATATCCGTCTTCGTAAAATCGAATAGAAATAGTAATAGAAATCACGTTTCAGCGTTTGATCTGCATTAGATGCATTTCTGTTCACTGTTGTCCTGTTGACACAGCGTGAGTTAAGACACGCGAACCGATATTTTATAATCCATTTATTTCACAACAGAAATCAGCAGTACAATATCAAAAAGTTTATTTTTGCTGTACAAAGGACAACTGTGATTAAATATTGTACCTTCACATATACACCAGGAACTGTGGTTATAGGTGTTAAAGAAAGATTGGTTTGGGTTTCATCCCCCGATTAATTCCAGTTTGATGAAGATCGAGTTATTAATGACTTAAACCAAATGTATGATTGTCCATTTAATGCACAGTGACAAGAAGCCAAATTCTACTCCAAGGTTTTACTCCTCCTCTATGTACCTAAACGTTAAATGTGTACGTTATTTAAGTAGCATCCACAGTCCTTGCAGTATTGCACACACAATGCAAAAACAACGATAAGTTTCTGCTAATTGTGAACAAAGTAAATTAATTTTGAAAGCCATGTTAAAATCTGATTTATGGGCGCAGGAGGCTTTCATCTGATTTTTAAATGAGGTGGAAATTTATTTGAAATTTTGTGAAACAATTAGAATCGTGGTAGTAGTAATAATAATAATAATAATAATAATAATAATAACAATAATAAGTTGTCCTCATTAGCGTCACATCCACAGTCTTTAAATTTGTCCGTTTTCAATATGAATTGTCCAACAAAACGTTTAACTTAAAGGTATAATAGTGTTCCCTTGTTCCCTTAAAAAACAAAACAAAAAATCTTTTCCATGTTTTACAAAAATAGCTTCCTCTAGTTTTCTTCCTTTTAGTTATTTTTTCCTGTAGTCTATGTAACATCATTTCGAGTTACAAAATAGAAAAAGAGAGATCTATTGCGTCCTCAAACCGGCCGTAGGAGCGGCACGGGGTTGACGATGGGGTGTGAGTAGTAGACCGGGTGGGGGAAGGTTAGTAGCGGCTGGCTCACGGGCACGTTGTTCGCCGCGCCGCCGCTGTCGGACGCCGAGTTCTCGTGGTACAGGATCGGTACCCGCACAATCCGCTGCGCCGCGGCGTGGCTCAGGTTCGCCGCCTCCAGTTCCGCTGCCAACTGCCGCTTCCATTTATTTCTGCGGTTCTGGAACCAGATCTTGACCTGCGTCTCCGTGAGGTGGAGCGAGGCGGCCAGGCCCGCGCGCTCCGAGCTGCTCAGGTACCGCTTCATGTCGAAGGTGGACTCGAGCTGGAACACCTGGCTGCGCGAGAACACCGTGCGCGTCTTCTTCTTCCGGCACGGCTTCTTGTCGGCGCCGTCCTCGCCCTTTTTCCAGTCCTCCACTCCTCCGTCTTTCTTCACCTCCTCCGTGTCGCTCTCCTCCAGCACGATCTCGTCGCCGCTCTTCGCGTCCTCGTCCTCGTCCTTACCGTCCGGTTCCGACTTGAGCACGAGCTCCGGGGAGTCTCGCTCCGAGGCGGGGGACGAGTCTCTCGCGCTCGTTTTCTCTGCAGCTGCAATGAGAAAGAAAATAAATACTTTATCTTCTGTACAATTATTATTTTGTTATATTCGTCACACGTCGCATCGAGTTGTGAGCACAAGTTACTACATTGTAATTTCATTCTGTATTTTTCGTTAGTTCCAGCCTAAAAGTTGCAAAACGTGCTTTACTTTTTATCTTACGTTTTTTTCGGAGATAATACGGCAGGACAGCGAAGAGGAATAATATAACATACGAGCCTCATTTTACACAGTTTGAGCGTTTTATAACATGGTGGTGAACGGTGTTAAAGCAGCGCAAGTAGACATATATATATATATATATAATACATGTATGTTAGTACAGGTGTGCAGGTGCTCCTACCTTACCTTGTGTCCTGTGCAGGTGCGAGGACGCGCTCAGGGTGTACGGGTACCACCACGCGGACGCGCGCTCCAGGTACGCCGGGAGACCAAAGCGCTGGTTCGGCACCTCAAAACGGGGAAAGTTTAGTTCCCCAACCTGGGCCAGCGAGAAGCCGTCCAGTCCCGCTTGCTTCACGGATGCCAAGATAGGTTTGGGTTTTGAAGGCTTGTTGTCACAGTTGAGGAGGTTTTTAATAGAAAAGGGCGAATCTTTGGCCGACGTGCACGTTTCTTGCGTTGTCTCGGGCATATTTGCTCGAAATGAGTCGTTCAAATATTTTGACAACCGCTGTAAAGTCTCGACCGTTTCTCGGATGCTTCACGGCTGTAAACGATTTAAAGTCCTTGGTAAACAGTTCCAGCGAGATCTTAAAAGCCGGGGTGATACTTTTGGCCGAATAGTCAAAGCGGCTGTTAAAAGAAGGGATAAAAAGAGGCGAGGTAAACAAAATTAATCAAGTTGATCATCTTCAGAGCGCTCAACTGTGAATATGATGCACATCGCGTCCAACTAGCGCCAGATACTAATGATGAAATAAAAATGTCAGCCAAGTTAAATGCAGAAAGTATACGGCGATTGGGCACGCACAATGGCAAATGGGATAAAAGAAGGGATGGGAGGTAGCCAGAGAGGGAGAGAGAGAGAGGGAGAGAGAGAGAGAACACGAGCACAGACAGGTCCAGCCTACCAGACATTGCGCGTTGGCTGCAGGTTGAAGACTCTCTCTTGTTATTGGTCTTATATAGTCCAATTAGATGGCAAATGAGCGCTCGCATTAACACGGAACGGGTTCAGTTTTAACGCAGCTGCCGCGGCGCTGCACGCGCAATCAAGAAAAGACCATCAACACGCGCGCTTATATTAAATGTGGCTAAAGTATTTTGGGAAATGTTTTGACGAAGATTTATATTGCACCAGTTCTGTTAATTTATCGAGTATATGTGAACTAATTAACGTGTTTGCGAGATGGTAAAATAAGCAATTCTTTTAAAAAAGAAAATCTCTAGCTAAAGACAAAAGTTACTTAATATTAGTTTCCCTCCTATAACATTGTTGGTTATTAATGTAGCCTAGGGTTAACCCTAATAGACGACTCCTTGTTTTCTAAAGTGGTAAGAGAGGGTTTTCTCGGAGATACGTAACCCGCACCCGACACACAGCCCCACGAACTGCAATATTATGCTATTTGTAAAAATGTAAGCCTCAAAAATTTTCACGCATTTCGGGGCGACGCGAGGTTTAACGAAAAGCTCCTCTTGCAATGAAAATAATTTGATGGGAATTAATTCACTGGATATGTTTAATTCAGTCACACACACACATACGTCAAAGGCAGTCTTACCTTTGCTATTCGCTTGGGGTCTTTCCAATTATACTTGATTAACCTCCATAAGTTTTTTCTCTTTCGAGCACTGCGTGATTGTGGTAATGACATGATTAACATCTGCCGTATCCGATACCATGAGTGAATGATTGCCTGCGATGATAGTGTCCTCTATGGGCTATGAGGAATTACTACAAGCACTGGCAAATCAATATTTAAATAGTATGCCAAGCTACTGTAAGGTATTTTATATCGAAAAATAATATACCTAGTAAACAAACAGTCCTATAACGAGGCTACTAATATACGAATAGTAACAATAATACTAATGATGATGATACCTCAAAATTAATAATACCACTGACTAAATTAGAAATCATATAATCGTATAATAATTTGTATAATCTGGTATAATCTTGTATTAGAGCAGAGGAAACACTAACGTAGGAAATACTAACGTAGTAAACACTGTCGTACCTGAAATGTCTCGACTAATTCTACCAAAACTTGCAACTTTTTGTTGCTTAGAGGATTTATTATGTTTGTGGTAATGAGTTGGAAAGACATCTTTCTGCTAAAACTTGCTAAATACATTTTGACCATCTGTAAAAACCTGTAAAATATTATGATCACCTGGGACTTTGAAATCGTTTATAGCGCCACCAGGTGTCACGGTTGAAAATATCGGAGATAAAAAGGTATATTTTGATATTTTGCTAATGTTAATACGTCTATAGACATACAGAACCCAAAATTGCTTTATTACTTATAATTATAACTTATAAAAATAATTACTATTTTACGTAGAAGTAATAATTAAATCTAGTGAAAGAACGTAGCGAGTTAAGTAATCAGATCTATAATAACACAGCGCAACCAAACTGTCTTACAAACTAGACGGACCTCATTGTGCATTTCCATTTGAATTCAAATCTGTTTTTAAATGGGTTTAAGTGACAAGGCAATTATATTTTACAATAAATGTATAATAATTATGCTTTAATAATGCTGTAAATACGCGTATATTTGTATAAACGTGAGATGTACACGTGTGTGATTTCCTCTATATTGGGCCTTAGTGTAGTCTGCCATCAGGGGAGCTCCGCTTGGCACATACGTAGCCAGCAAAAATATACATACAGATTATTTTCAAATGAATAGAAATCAAACTTATCTTTTGCCTTTTGAAGATACACCATCTCCTCATTTAAGTTAGGCTACTTACTGGATTTTTGTCCAGGCCAACATGGCAAAGAGAAGGAAGGTGTTATTTGTTCTCGTTTGGAGACACGAGTGCGGCGTGGTCAGTGTTCCTACAGTAAGATATGGGACCATTTGTTGCTCGCTATCGAGTATAACCGGCATCACGGGGGGGGGGGGGGGGTGTTCATCCTGTATCGTAATATGTGGAAACATTTTGGAGATCTTGTCCAATCTAACTTGGATACTTGGATATTTTACTTTTCGTTAAATGAACAATGCAGTTGGTCGAGCCATTACTGAGAGTGGCATTGCATATGTATGCAGGAAGGACACTCTTTGTGTCGTAAAGAATGTCAGTCTAAAACGCAACAAGACTTAAACGATTTTCTATTGAACGTTTCTATTTCATTTGAAATAATGCCTCACCATGGCGCATGCGCATTGCTGTACGATTAGGGTGACCACGGGTGCGTTCCCCAAAACGTTACTTCGTAACCTCGTACTTACGAATATTCTTAAATTTACGAGCGTTTCCCGAAGCTCTTCGTAACTTACGTCGTACTTATAGTCGTTCGTACATTTAAGAGTATTCGGACCCATTCGTAACTCACTAAGTACTTATTAACTCCAAGCTCAGATGTAGTTATACCTCAAATAGGACAGAGGCGCTAATTCCCCAAACTCACGCTGGCTATAAGCGCGGCATTAGCGCAAACTGTATGCTAACATAAAAACATGAAATTATGGAAATTCATATTTATTGTGAATTTCAAATTTACTGTGAAAAGCAAAATACTAGCTTGAATAATATAGTCAGTATTTTCCTAGAATTAAATTAACTTTGGTTGTATGAATCATGGTTTGGTGGTGTCACAACAATCCACTGTGAAGGTCTTTTAGTTCAAATCTGAGAATAAATTTATATCGTTTCATTTTATTCCAGGGTTTTAGTCATTTCATTCACATCAAACAATTATGATAACTTGATAGACATGCATGAGATTATTTGTTGATGTAAACATTTAATTAAATAATTTCAATTGAATAAAATTCCCTTTCCAATGGAGTTTTAGTATTAAATTAGTAAATATAAAAAATCTAATAAATGAACGTATTCTCTGCAAATAAATGACTACAGTTAGCATAATAAACTTGACCTAACCAATGAAATGGGCTGATTAATCATTTACATACAGTGAGGAACATAAGTATTTGGACACCTTGTGACTTTGCAAGTTCTCCTACTTATAAATCATGGAGGGTCTGAAATTTTATCTTAGGTTCATCTTAGGTTCATGTCCACTGTGAGAGACATAATCTAAAAAAACAATCTGGAAATCACAATACTTCAATCTGATAGTTATTTTCCTCACTGTATATAAGTAACTTTGCGTAAGGCCAGACTAAGGTGATGCCAGTGATGGGTTTCTGCAGACTCCTGCATTGCCCATGATCAAATTAAAGCTGCTGTATCCCAGTGTGTGTATACTGTGACTAAAGCACTGCTGTGCTCTGCACCAATATATAGAACATTTACACATTTTAAAGACACATTGCATGAAATCAGAATGGGTCTTCATATAAATGGAAGCATTCCTGGAACTGTCAGTGCGGTGGATGCACAATGACCCCATACACACTCTCACATGCTTCTTGAACCCTATTATAAAGGGATAAGAGTTCATGTCCCTTACGCAACAACCATGTGAGTCATGCCCCCTTCCCCCAGTGAAACAGGTTAAATGAAACATACAACACTGCCTAAAGGTGAATGTGCAAGTCTTATGCAATCACCAAGTCATCTTTATGTACATTGTAACCTGAGAGTACCCATCCACCCATCCATCCATCCATCAATTTTTATCCACTTATCCAGATAATGAGGTGTCAATTCCAGGTTAAGAAAGTAAAAGTCCTCACCAGGATTTTGCTCAAGCTTGCTAGATTTTCTAATTAGTGCAATCCAGGTAAAATTAGTGGAATCAACACAATCCAGGAAGCCAGAGCAAAATCCTGGTGAAGACTTTTACTTTCTGAACCTGGAATTGACACCTCTGAGTGCTACTTAAAAATAGATCGTAAATTTAGATTTGGATATTGTGAAAAACGAGGACACCTCAAGGTGCGGCTCCAAAAATTTTAATCCACCCCGGGCGGATTTCGGGCTACTTCATCACTCCCCCTACTTTACCACGCCCCCTTATCACTTAAGCAAGGCGGAATAGGGAGGGAGGGACTAGTTGGTGAACGGAAACGCTACTCGAAAATCAATGTAAGCTCGAGTGAAAACGGGAATGGCGGACATTGGTGAAATTCCGCCCGGACATTTTTTTACAGCTGAAAAGGAGGACATGACTGGGTAAAAGGAAGTCTGGCCACCCTGTGTACAACATGACCAACGGCTGCTTGTGTTAGCTAGCTAGAGGTTTCTATTGCTTGTGGATAAGTGATGTGAGCTAGCTGATGTGGCATGTTAATAAGTGTGTTAAAGTGCGCTAAACAATAGCGAGCTGTTCGTGTGTCAGGGGTGTATGATCCACAGATCGATTATATTGGGGGGAGAGGTCAATAATCTCTGGATATCGGTACGGACGCGTCACTTCCGCCCGTTATGGCGGGATCTCCTTTCTTCCCAAATCTTACCCGTTCACGAGTCGTTAAGGGAGTCGTCCGTTCAGTCGTCGATCGAGTTGGCCAGCTAGTGAACTTACTTGCACTGTTTTACCTTTATTAATGAAAACGGTGCAACTCTGTGACCATTTAGGATCGCAGTACCTCTCCCATATTTAATTCAGATGGTTGTGACAGTTGAACAAACGCTTAGTTTAAATTATTTTTAAATGTTAGTCACTTGTTCTGTATTTAAAAATACAAAAAACAAAAAATTATGATTTTAAATACTTATTCTTTTAAAAATTACATAACATCTATTTATTTGTGTGTGTTGTTATAAGAAATGTAGGCCTATAGTATTTCCGTCATAAAGTCATAAAGACAAGCTGGCATGTTCAAATGACCCTCCGAATAGCTTAAGCTAAGTTTAACAAAGATTGAACGCACAGGCTTCACACTGTGCATGAAACTGGGGATATTACAGAGCTGACACCTCTGTAATGTAACCAAATGTGTCAAAAGTATTCACTCCTCAGGTAGAAGTATAGATACTAGGGTTTAAAAATACTGTAGAATTTACAGCATCAACCCAGGCTTTTTACTCAAATAAAAGTGTAAAAGTGCTGGTTTCCAAACTACTTAAGTATAAAAGCAATGTAAGGAAAAATGCCATTAAGGCAGAGACTTCACACATCACAGAGCCTGTAGTGCACAACGGCTATAAAATGTTAATGCTGAACAATTAAGGATGCACTAGGCTACCTGTTTCTACCAGACAACAAATACACAGATGATATCCAGTACACGGGTTGGCTGGTCTTCCTGGGTACCAGCCTCCTCACTGGTGCTTAGTTGGGACATTTCACTAGAGTTCTCAGGTCTCTGCCATGAACATCTTCATGCTAAGCTACACATGCCTGCCGTGTCTTTGCTGGAGTAACTTGACATGTGTGATGGATTGCACACAAACCAATAGGGTGATATATGTTCATACCGCTCATCTCACCAGGCAGATCTACTTTTATCTGGATGGTGCAGTTTTTTTTTTATGATGACAAGCCAGATTGAAAACAAGACTAAATGAAATAGGAGTAATGAGGCTATTTATAAAATGTAAGGTGTAGAAAGTTCAGATAATTGTGTAAAAATGTAAGGAGTACAAGTAAAAAGTTGCCTGAAAAATAATTACTCAAGAAAAGTAAAGATAGCCTAAATCTGTACTTAAGTAAAGTAACAAAGTATTTGTTACTTGACACTTCTGAGTGTAACTTACTGTAACAGTTCACCACATATCCACCAATGTCATCATTACTCTTGGTTACTTATATGTGTAATTAATGAATGAATTTGATTGGTTAAGAGTTACCAAGTTTAGTAGGCCGATTTGTAACCATTGCTTGGGGAACAATATATTATTTGAATTCTATGACTGTTCCACTGGATGAAAAAATGCATATATCAATATATAAATAAATAGTATGTTGTATTTTAACCAATTTTAATAGTTTATTTTGTGAAAACAATAGTTTCAATTTAGTATGTATATGTATGCGCAGTATTGAACTAAGGACGTTGGATCTAATTTATGCAACGCAATTACGCTTTCAAAAGTGCATTTAAGTGTTCATGGATTTGTGTTTATGCACACGGGTGTGCAGTTTGGAGCGTTTTTAAACGGATCATCAGAGACTTCTCAGAACTGCACATGAACTTCAGGTTAAGAACAACTTAGCGAGTTACAACAAGGTCAGACCACTCGTAGATTTACGAATGAGTGTAAGTACGACGTGGGTTACGAAGGCTTTTGGGAAACTGGCGTAAGTGTAAGAACGTTTGTAAGTACGAGGTTATGAATCGTTAGCGTTAAGAAGGTTTGGGGAACTCATCCCAGATTGAATCAGTGCGACTGAACCTGAAGAGGTGAAAGACTGTTAAGAGGATGATCACATACGTCCGAATAACATTTTGACTAAGAAGGAAGAATACTGTTCAGGGCCTTTAATACGCAACATCAGCTGGAGAACACAAGAACACGTGCAGCTAGGGATGGACATGTGGCTTCAGGGTGCAGGGCCGCAACAAGGAATTATGAAGGAACTCCATTCGTTATTGCGATATTGTTCTTGACTAACTAGTTCTAAAAATAATTTTCCAATCTCTCTCTCTCTCTCTCTCTCTCTCTTCTCTCTCTCTCTCTCTCTCTCTCTCTCTCTCTCTCTCTCTCTCTCTCTCTCTCTCTCTCTTGTCTCTCTGTGTGTGCCTGCGTGGGAAGATGTAATGTTCTATGACTTTTATATTATTTATTTCAAAGCGTTATAGTTATTGATTATTTCACAAGGAAAATGACGAATGGCACAGCGGTATGACACGGTCAGCAGGTTCTATTAAAGAAATGATAGTATTTCTCATGCTTTGTTAAAAGGTCCAGTTTAGATACTTTATAGGTTTACATCCATCACCGTCTAACGACACAGCGAGATGAGAAATGTCTGCTGCAATGACAATGGCCCGATGTCGCGCACTCCGTGCAGTAATTGATCTCGTATTATATAGACTATAGATTTTTGTTTTGATATCTTATGAGTTTCTTTCGTCTGTTCAGAATTGTGATAAAAGACACAAATGTGGACCTACTGTAATATAGGAAGGCATCAGATGGATACAAATGACATGAAAATACCATTGTGTTATTATTTATTTTACGTGTTAGACATGGACTGATGCTGTCACGTGTGGTTTTAGAAATTGAAGCCTTTCAGTATTAAATAGTAATTTATTATTACATTAAATAATTTCTATTTGAAAAAATTGTTGGCTGTCCAAGGCTGAGGATCCACAAGGATTTCCAACGTAAGTGTATGGTTAACTCTAAATTACTCGTAAATAGAAGTACGCTACGGACATTTACATATACTCACAGGCTATCCAATGTTGTAAGTTGTCTGTGTCTTTCTGTGGTGACCCTGCCGACCCGGTCGTTAGTTATAAAGTGCTTTGTAAACTGGCCATGACCCCCTATTGTCTCGATGACAGATAGGGGCCGCGTGAGCAAACATGGGGCCACGTGAGCAAACATGGAAAGCAACATGTGAATTTTGTTGTTGTTTTTCTCGAGAAAAACATGTTTTGTTTGGCAGTTAATTTAAATTAATATAATTCTGTTGCATTATTTTTTTTACAACATGCCATATAGTAGGCTTTGATTATTCTGTTGGCCTATAATTATATTGGTTTGTAATGTACAGGCAAAGTAGGGGAGTTGTGTTTATTATGACCGTATTCCAAATCATACAAATCAAGATACATGTTACATGATACAGTGGTGGCCTGGCGGTTAGGGAACTGGTCTTGTGACTGGAGGGTCGTGGGTTCGATTCCCAGACCTGAGACCATGACTGAGGTGCCCCTGAGCAAGGCCCTTAACCCTCAATTGCTCACTTGTATAAAAAATGAGATAAAAATGTAAGTCGCTCTGGATAAGGGCGTCTGCCAAATGCCATAAAATGTAAATGTAAATTTTGATGTGATAAACTGTTAAAACCACTACAGATCTCACCTATACATGTCAGCTATGAACACCTATATCCCACCATCCTCTTTCAGCCTTCCTCCATATGCCTTTAATCAGTTTACGATTATCTACACTTATAAATCCCATTACAATCGTTTACACAGCGGCTTCTTAGGTTTTAAAGCTCAAATTCACCAAATCTCTTTTACACTTCAAACTGTGAACCTGAACAATGCATCAGTCCTTCAGACTCTCAAAGACCTCAACCTTTCACGAGTGACCTCAAAGACCTCAACCTTTCATCCTCCTTTACACCCAGGTCGTCTCTCACCACGGTAGCTCATACCCTTGGATACCCTGTATATGTCCGTCCAGTTGTCATGAATATTGGTTCAAGAGACTCCAACTCCCAGAATTCCACTAAGCAGTTTATCTGATCCTCCTCCCCTCACCACTCGTTCACCATTAACACATGTGAATCATACCTACACACTTCTACTGGAACTTTGCAGTGTTTTGCTGAACTCTAGTGAGCATACTGAACATTTTTATTCCGATGATTGTTTACTCTGACCTTTTTTGTTGTTGTGGTTTTGTTGATTTTTTCTGATTTTTCCCTCTGGTATTGTTTGCCCTCTTGTACTTTGATATCTGTGTTTTGTAACTTGGACAGGTGCTTTGACTTTGTTTCTGGGTCACGTTTTGGCTGGCCTGTTCTCACTGGTTTGGACCTTGTGTCTGTTTGACAACAATTCAACCTCTGATTTTATATCTGCATGTGTCTGTTTGCTCAGTTATGTCCCAGATGTCACACTTGCATATCCTCTATACTTCCATTCTGTCTGTATGTTGTAAGTACTACTTTTAAAGCATTAATAACCAAAAGTTTTAATATTTCCTGAGTTTAGACCATAGAGCAGGGGTTGGCAACCTATGGCACGTGTGCCACCGTTGGCACGCCAAGGCATAGTCACTGGCACGCGACACGCTGGACCAGCATTAACAAAAAAACATTAATAATAACAAAATCTCCGACGGAGACCACAATCCCCCAATCGAAATCGCTCCTCAACGCTCTGCACTCAGCTCCCGCCACAGACCCATGTGTAAGAAGCATTTCGAGACAAAACACCCCCCCCCCCCCCCCCGCCACAGACCCATGTGTAAGAAGCATTTCGAGACAAAACACCCCCCCCCCCCGGTCAACAATTTACATTCGTTTGTTAATAGTGTCACACTCATTGACTAGAAATGTTGAAGTTGGCACTCCACGTCTCAAAGGTTACGGACCCCTGCCATAGAGTGTATATGCATGTCAATGCTTTTTGACCCTTTCAGATACCCCCATCCATAAATGCCCCTCTTCATCCAAATACCCTCTTAGATATGTCTGTCCATAAACATAGGAGACCACAGAGAGGACAACACAGTCAGGAAACCACTGATTGGAGACCACAGTCAGGAGACTACAGTCTGGAGAACACAGGAGACTACAGTCAGGAGAACACAGGAGACTACAGTCAGGAGAACACAGGAGACCACAGTCAGGAGACTACAGTCTGGAGAACACAGGAGACTACAGTCAGGAGACTACAGTCAGGAGACCACAGTCAGGAGACCACAGTCAGGAGACCACAGTCGGGAGACTACAGTCAGGAGACTACAGTCTGGAGAACACAGAAGACTACAGTCTGGAGAACACAGGAGACTACAGTCAGGAGAACACAGGAGCCTACAGTCAGGAGACCACAGTCAGGAGACTACAGTCGGGAGACTACAGTCAGGAGACTACAGTCTGGAGAACACAGAAGACTACAGTCTGGAGAACACAGGAGACTACAGTCTGGAGAACACAGGAGACTACAGTCTGGAGAACACAGGAGCCTACAGTCAGGAGAACACAGGAGACTACAGTCAGGAGAACACAGGAGCCTACAGTCAGGAGACTACAGTCAGGCTAAGGCTAAACAGACTCCTATCATTCTGCACTCACAGTGAGAGCCCCAAGTGTAGTTACCCCACTACACCCAGTGGTTGGAGGTAATATGTTATTTTAGTTTTGATGTATGACATTGTTGATCTTGTCAGTAACATTGAAAAATTTATGGATTTAACAAAAATTCTTAAAATGACTACATAAAATACATAAAATAACCATAAAATCCCCTTTACAGTCAAAAGCCCACTGAAACCCTTCTTACTAATCTAGGTATATTTGAATTATTTATTTATACTTATTTAAGCATGTTTGAATTATTAATTTATACTTATTTGTACATATTTAAATTATTTATTTATACTTATTTAAACATATTTGAATAGTTTATTTACACTCAGACTCATATTTGAATTATTTATTTATACTCATATATCTGAATGATTTATTTATACTGTATCTCCCCTATGAGCTGCCTAGTGTAAACTCCACCCTCTACATGTTCATTTAGACTCCACCCTCTACATGTTCATTTGTCGAGTCATCTCATTGTTTTTCACAAATTTTATATTATATTTAATATTTCTTCTCACAAAAATCACTTCTGTTTTCCGATGTTATAATCAGTTCTCTGAACTTTATCACACCCTCCATCCTTTGTCCACTGTTCTCATTGTATCTTCCTCTAGCTGTTTCAGTTACCTTGGTAATTTATAATCTGCGAAAGATTAGCCTGAGAAACCACTCTACATTAACAATATCTCCATCATAACCTCACTGTGCTGTTGGGTTTAAATCACAGGTCTCAAGAGAAGATAGTGATCAATCACAATAATATTCACAAAACACTCAACCTCAAACACTCAACTTCAAATACTCATCCTGGTTAAATGTTCTCCACACATTCTGGTTCAGCTTATGTCCTGCCCAGCTGTGCTGAGGCATTGCAGGCTGGAGGTCAGGCCCATAGTCTCTTTCTAACACTCAGGCTGGATTTAAGCACCGCATTTAACTTGTAAAAGGCCTGCTGTGGCCTGGCCCTGACCTAGCCCGCCTTAATTGGCCTGTTGAAGATATTGATTGGCCGACGGACAGCCAGAGGCACTGAGTTACAGCGTGATTAGCCAACTATCAGTGAACTGCCGTTTATATGAGAGACCCAGAGTGCAGATCACACTTCAATGTCATTTGGAGGGCAAGAGACCCTCAAGTGTCTGTGAGCGCCCATGTTCAACCAGTGTCTGTGAGCTACTATGTCCAACCTATGTCTGTGAGCTACCATGTCTAGCCTGTGTCTGTGAGCTCCCATGTCTAGCCTGTGTCTGTGAGCTACCATGTCCAACCTGTGTCTGTGAGCTACCATGTCCAACCTGTGTCTGTGAGCTCCCATGTCCAACCTGTGTCTGTGAGCTACCATGTCTAGCCTGTGTCTGTGAGCTACCATGTCTAGCCTGTGTCTGTGAGCTCCCATGTCCAACCTGTGTCTGTGAACTACCATGTCTAGCCTGTGTCTGTGAGCTCCCATGTCCAACATGTGTCTGTGAGCTCCCATGTCCAGCCTGTGTCTGTGAGCTCCCATGTCCAGCCTGTGTCTGTGAGCTACCATGTCCAGCCTGTGTCTGTGAGCTACCATGTCCAGCCTGTGTCTGTGGTACTCAGCCTAGGCTCCTTCTGTTCAGGTTTCTGATTCACAAATTCCCAAAGAGCTATTGAGGATCATTGGTCTAAACCATCTGACCATGTTTGTTAAGAAGTCAGCCTCAGTGTGGTACAGCACAGCAACATCTATTCCCTCAAAACAACCTAAAATAAGTGGGTTTTGTTTACATCATTGTTTATATTATTAGCTGCACAAACACACATTCACACACACACACACACACACACACACACACACACACACACACACACACACACACACACACACACACACACACACACACACACACACACACACACACACACACAGGCACAGGCACACATTCATCCACACACACATACACACACAGGCAGGCACACACTGGCAATTGCTTTGACGGTTCTGAATCTGAATCTTGGGCCGAGCATTATGAGTGTTTGGTGTTGCGGCGGTGTAAGCGGGTCAGGTCTGCGGGAGCCTCTCATCAGCGGCTGTGCCACTGAAATAGAGATATGGGCCTGTTACACATGGCTCAAATGGCCAGGCTGAAGCCATCAATAAAGCAATTCCTGGTGTCATAACAGCCGTGCTCCAGCAAAAGCCAACCTTTCAAAAAACTTTTCCCTCTGCAAATCGCAGTGGCCCTTCTATTAGAGTCCTGCCCCACTATTAGAGTCCTGCCTCAGTATTAGAGTCCTGCTCCACTATTAGAGTCCTGCCTCGTGAATTTAATGGATTCCGTACAAATAATATTCCACCATAATGGAAAAGGTTGAGGGAGCTGAAGACAGATGAAGTCATAAACACGTATAATTGAGAATCAAAGACCGATAAATTTTAAACTGCTATCCATTCTCTCTTCTTTAGATGATGATCTATGTCGTGCGGCCACTGGAAAATGGAGGAGATTAGGGCTGGAAATTATAACAATAAATTTTCTAAACATACACCTTGATTATGCTTCGATTTTTGGAGAGGAAAGCACAGCTAGTGATGGGGAGGGAGGGGAGGTGTGCGGATGGCTGAAAGCTTGTCGGCTAAATGGCACCATAAAGCAGCGTGTGTGTGCCGTTGGGCCCGGGGAGGCCAGCCGTGCCTGGAGGTGTCATTTTCTCGCCTAAATGGAGGGAAATGAATTGTGTAATTTATTGCAAACTGGAGCACAGTCAGATTAGATCAGCATATCCCATCAAAGGCACAACAATCAATCAGCCCTGTCTTAACAGCTCGAAACACATAAACCACACAAGCTAATGGCTTCCCAATCTAACAGATTGATAGACTTCTCCGCTCCCAGGGGATGAATTAAGAAAATTGCCTCCTTTCACACTTGCACCACCGCTTTGACACAAGCCTCTTTTTCTCTTCTCCCACTTTCTCTGTCTCTCTGTGACTCTTTTAAAACACAAAGCAGAAAGAAATGACAAAGCATTATGAGATCTAGGGTTAAGGAAGGACACAGAAGAGAAGATAATTAGCATGTCCTTCGAATGAGGTGAATGCGTCAGTGCTGAGATACCTTTCTCTTTAACGATCTGATTATAGACAATAATTTGAAACTGTGATGATGCGCAGTCACTTAAATACACAGTACAAAATGTGAATGAAAACAAACAAATAAATAAATTAAATTAATAAATAAAACCACAACTAAACAACTCCCTTCACTGATTACATTATTTACACAAGACATTTTATAGTCATTAAAAGATTGTGAATTGTAAGTGAATACTAATTTTAGAAGCAAGGCCTACTCGATACATATTCATGTAATTCATTAATAAAACATATATATTACAAATCATTAATAAAATATATGTATTATGCTGCAACTCATAATTGTATGCCAACATTAAGTTGTGAGGTACAGACAGTGCAGTAGTGATGGAGTTGAAGGTGGAGCTGTGTCTTGAAGCCAGAGCCTCACACATCTACACCGTAAGACGCTGTCAGCTGGTCCTCTGAGCATAATGAGCTAATTCACACATATTGAGGGGTTCTGCCATCCCTGCCCGGACAGGTACAAACAGCAGAGAGAGAGATAGAGAGAGAGATAGAGTTTGGTATGGAATATAGTGTTCAGAAGATAATGGGCAAGACCTGTCACCATCAACTGTCAACAGGAAAATAATAATTGAAGGGTTTTTCAGGCACTTATTTAAAGGACGTCTGCAGGTGCAGTTCTGGGGGTGTGTCCTGAAGCACGTCTGCAGGTGCAGTTCTGGGGGCGTGTCCTGAAGCACGTCTGCAGGTGCAGTTCTGGGGGCGTGTCCTGAAGCACGTCTGCAGGTGCAGTTCTGGGGGCGTGTCCTGAAGCATGTCTGCAGGTGCAGTTCTGGGGGCGTATCCTGAAGCACGTCTGCAGGTGCAGTTCTGGGGGCGTGTCCTGAATCACATGCTGGTTTACAGTTGCTGGCACACATCCAGGCTCTAGTGGGCGGGATCAAGTGGAACGTAGTAAGATGTGATGAATATTTACTATATTCTTAGCCAATCGTATTACTCATCTTGGCTGCAGTGACTAAACGCAGGAATGAAGCAGTAAAGAGACATTACAGCGCAACTCACTAAAACATCATCAGTGTTTACTGCACCACAGTCACCAACATGACAGTATAACCCAAGGAAACTGTGGCCATTACCCAGCATGCATCTGGGTTGCACCAGAGTAAGAGAATGGTGGTTTTAAACATCACTGTGCATACAGACATCACCATGATGACAGACGTCGCTATACAGACAGGGGCATTACCGTGACGACAGATGAGTCCGTGAAGATGGTGGTCTCATCTCCTTCAGGTGTTCCAGCCTCTCTGCGCTGAACCATTTACACTGTTAATGTGAAACTTAAAATGCACGTGAAACCAAGACTAAGACTATTTTAAGGCAAATTGTCTAATACTGTTTTAAAATTGTTTTTAATTTTCCTAGAATTAGAACCATGGCCTCTGAACTAGGACCAGTGGGTAGACAGTGGAGGTCAGCATGTTCCTAGACAAAGATCTGGTTTCACTAATGGACCTTCTAAAGCTTGATGGGGATCTGCGAGCCAAAAATGACACTGTCATGGTGGCTCCGCCCAAGCGTGGTGGCTCCGCCCATACGTGGTGGCTCCGCCCAAGCGTGGTGGCTCCGCCCATGTGCCGTGGCGCGAGTTCATGCACCTCTCGATTTTTGTAATCTAGAATCGAATTGTATTACATAAGCTTGTTGGCGTATTAATATATACTTAATATGTTATTTTGGTTACCAAGCTAGCATTTATTTTATTTAATGGTAGTTTCTTTTCTAAACACACAATCTTCGCATTTCCCACTGGAATTATAAGAGGCTTGTATTTGTAAATGTAATACAAGTAATTGATTCAGCCAGATAGCTATTTGTTGTGAAACGAAATACAGTTACAATTTCAAGTAATTTCAAGTACTTTGGCCATTATTCCAGCACTGTTCAAACCTGGAACACAATACAGCACTAAAATTCGTCAGGTAAATGTTCCTTCCCCTGTTTTTGAGTGGCATTTCTTTGTGCTACGGTTAGATGTGAAAGTATTATCCAGCCTTAAGGTTGTGCAGAAGAGGTTCTGAACAAACAACACTGATGTGTTGAGGTGACAGACTGGAACTGATCCATTGGTAAACCTACATGTGTGTTCTGTACTCCACACTACTGCAGGAACACCACTGTCCAGCAGGGGATCAGTACTGGACAGAGGAGAATAACAGGGCCTCATTCCAGGATCTTCACCCCCCCACACACGCACACACACACACACTGCCCATGAGGGGTGGCCACACTGAACTTCAGCTCTGGTTTGTAAGTGGGTCCTGAGGGCTCTAGGCCATTTCTTTCCCCATAAATACCCGTCCGGCCCCGCAAATCAATCGCAAACAAATTCTGTTCTACTCTCGTTCTGTGCCATTACTACTGGAACATGTGACTGGGGCTTTTATGAAGCAGACCACGTGTCATATGTTACATGTCGTATGTTACATGTAATATGTTACATGATACAAAGAGTTAAAACAATTTTTGAAAGGGTAATGAAAGCACAGACAATTTTCAGTTGGAATTCATATTAAGCCAGAATTCAGTGGTGATGGTTTGTGGAACTTGGAATAAAACACTGGTCCTGCCATCTCACCTGCTGATGAACAGGATGACTGTGTTTACAGAAAGGTTAGTGGTGGTCATTAACACCACCATTAACACCACCAACATCGTCATTATTATTCAATTCAATTCAATTCTTTATTTACCTCAGACACAAGGTACATGGTCCATATCAAGAAAGAAAAACAAAAACAAAACAAGATAAAGTAAGAAAATAAAAATAATAAACAAGACAGGCACACACCCCTCAGACATATAGGCACTCTCTCCAGTATTATTCCACTCACTTCTGAATATGCTGTTAGATACCACTGGCCATTAAAATACAATAATAAACACATTAACAATGAAGACAGGAACAGTACCTATAAGGCTATACTTATGTTTATCTGTTTACTATCAGTCATGTGTGCCTCTCTCTCTCTATCTCCCTCTCTTCCTGTGTCTTTCTTCCTCTCCCTCTTTCTGTCTCCCTCTTCCTGTCTTTCTCTTACTGTCTCTCTCTCTCTCTTTCATGTTTCTCTCTTCCTGTCTCTCTCTTCCTGTCTCTCTCTCTCTTCCTGTCTCTTTCGGTACTTATGTCTGAGAGAATGATGTGCAGCAGGGGACCTGCTCTGTCATCCAATCAAAATGAAGCATTGATTATTTGTGAAAACATAAGTGCAAATCAAATCAGTGCTCCCAAAATCAGATGAGTGGCCACCTACCTACACACATGAGAGAAGTGAGCCAATTATTGACCAATTGATTTTGTGCGAGGCCCTTTTCTTTCCACTCGTCTGTGTTTCCTGCTCTGCTGTAAAAGGCCGCTGGGCTCCCCCATGACACACTACATCTCCCATGCTGCCATAAAGGCCAGAGTCCCCATGAAACCTCTCTCTCTCTCTCTCTCTCTCTCTCTCTCTCTCTCTCTCTCTCTCTCTCTCTCTCTCTCTCTCTCTCTCTCTCTCTCTCTCTTCTCCCTCTCTCTCTCCCTCCCTCTCTCTTTCTCCCTATCTCTCTCCCTCTCTCTCTCTCCCCATCTCTCTCCCTCTCTCTCCCTCTCTCTTTCTCCCTAACTCTCTCCCCCTCTCTCTTTCTCCCTCTCTCTCTCCCTCTCTCTTTCTCCCTATCTCTCTCCCTCTCTCTCTCTCTCTCTCTCTCTCTCTCTCTCTCTCTCTCTCTTTCTCCCTCTCTCTCTCCCTCTCTCTTTCTCCCTCTCTCTCTCCATCTCTCTTTCTCCCTATCTCTCTCCCTCTCTCTCTCTTTCTCCCTCTCTCTCTCTCCCTCTCTCTTTCTCCCCCTCTCTCTCCCTCTCTCTTTCTCCCTCTCTCTCCCCCCCCCTCTCTCTCTCTCTCTCTCTCTCTCTCCCTCTCTCTCTCTCTCTCTCTCTCTCTCCCTCTTATATATTTTGTTTTCCATTTCACTGTAATAGCACAAACGTTGGCTACATATTCTCCTACAAGCCGCTGGTGTCATTACTGCTGTCGTACGATTATTTATGGGAACTAATCTGTGCCTCACTCACACCTGGCTGCTGCCCCACACAACTGCATGGGCTCCATCTCACCAAGCTTTAACGCCAATTCAGTACCAGTCCACAGGGTTGCCCTGGTATCCTGCATGGGTTTGAGGTACCGTGTGTGTGTGTGTGTGTGTGTGTGTGTGTGTGTGTGTGTGTGTGTGTGTGTGTGTGTGTGTGTGTGTGTGTGTGTGTGTGTGTGTGTGTGTGACCAATTTGAATGCAAGAGGCATCTGGAGAGAGAACTGAAAGGACAGTGGAAAGAAGGAGAATGTAATACAAAGAGAAGATACTGCAGAATATGGCAGTAGAGGTGGAAATGGAGATGGAGGTAGAGATGAAGGTGGAGATGGAGGTGAAGATGGAGA